>NW_004797466.1:255024-256858 GCF_000002075.1 Aplysia californica | reverse complement strand
CGTTATCTGAGCCAAAGAGAGTATCGTCAGTGTGTAAACATGCTTTTGCGAGATCAGATTCTACTTAGATGGTATATGTGTATGGCTCTGAGAAAACCGTCGTATGGTGCAAATGTTCAAAATTGACTTTTTTGCATGTTTTGAAAGACACATCTTTCCCGAACATTTTGCACTTCATTTGAGTGCCACTGGAGCATTCTGTGAAAGTGAAAAGTTATGGCACTTTAAAGTTCACAGGGGTCCGAAGAAGAAGTTATGAGAAAACGGGTTTTCAAGTTTTGTATACTTCAGGAACAAATCAAAACTAAGTAAACGATAATGCTCAATCACTTGGAAATAGAAAACTTGCAGTTTACTAACTGTAAACTCGAAAATAAATGGAACAGAAGAAGGTTAAACGTCACTCACAGAAAAACCTTTTCAGAAGTGAAACTATAAGATGCGCAACTCTTGTAACCATGTGATGTTTAAATATTCATGCACACTAAGTTTTCCCGAAACGGCAATAAGATTCTTTCTTTTGGTATACAATATGTGGGGGTTCCCGTGGAAAGAATGTGTCCATCCGATTGAGTAAAGATTCCCTCTGCTTGTCTAGGAATTCGGCGTAATTCGGCGACGATGTGTCCTCAAAAATAATTCTTTAAATACATTTAGAATCATTTTAAGCAAATTCCTTGAAACACATAATGTAAAAATGGTTTATCTTTCTAAATTTCATATAATCTCGTTTTCGATAAAAATGAAGATCAGGGCCTATTTTCGGCGATATCTCAAAATAACATTCATATACCAAGACGATAACATTCTGCACCATCCTACGAGTTTTCTCTGAGCTGCACACATAATGTACTCGTCATGCATACTAATGTGCAAAACTGTTGTCATTGCAGAAAGCGCTGTCGCCATCTCGTTATTAAATGTGGACTCAGTCAATAAAAACTATAAATTCGAGGTTTAAATCCGAACAGTTTGGTTCAAATTGCCCATGCCGTTTCTTTAATGTTATTAAGGAAGAATAAGACACAAGTTATTCATATTTGAAAAGTGCTTTAAAATAAGTAAAGGCAATTGATTTGTTTTGAATGTGTAGGCGTGGTTTGCAATTACTGCTCTATTTCATAAATCAGTTTCCCTCTTTTATAAAACAAAAACCATGAGGCCTAGATTGATGAAATTTGACACAACATACCTTGTAAAAGGGAAGAGCACAGAATAAAAGGAAGGAACATTTTCACCACCACGCCCCCCCTCCCCCCGCCCACCCTTCCCTCTCTCAATAAAAAATAAGAGATTAAGTGCGGAGAGTTACCTTGTGTTTAATGGGCCACGAGTGGAAACGTTAAAATTAGCCCTGCTGCTTCTGAAATACGTATATTATATTACAGTAATATTGTCTGTAATGGAGTCTAGTTCCATAATATACACAAAGACGTTACTTTTCACCACCGTTTTCCCTTCCTCACTCCCTAGACCATTTATACGACTAGACACTACGGGTCAGAGGTTATCTACCGTTGCTACGAAGGCATGGCTTCATCATCTTCGTCGATGGCCATCACTTGTCAAGCAAATGGTGAGTGGTCAAGCCCTCCTGCCAGCTGTGAAGTCGTGTCTTGTGGGGATCCCGAGCCAGTACAGAATGGTGAGGTCGACGTGCTCCCAAGACCCTCAGACAACGCCCCGCCAAACATGGACAACACGACATTTCACAGGACTCTGGGAGGACAAGCAAGGCACACTTGTCACACTGGTCCGTCACTTCCTGAAATTGGATTATACTTTCTGTTTTCTTTGTTGTTATTGTTGTTGCTGCTGCTGCTGCTGCTGCTGC
>NW_004797466.1:251822-252976 GCF_000002075.1 Aplysia californica | reverse complement strand
ATGTGAATAATGTAGATCTCTATACGAGGAAGTATGATGTGAGTGACAGTATGATGAGTGCATGTGTACGTTTTGTGTGTGTGTACAAACGTGCGTGTGCGTGTGTGTGTGTGTGTGTGTGTGTGTGTGTGTGTGTGTGTGTGTGTGTGTGTGCCAAATGGGAATCACGGGGGATGATCTAAATGAGTCAACTTTTAAGCCAAACTGTATAGGAACTTACTGTAGTCTACTAACTAAACGCTCCATTTTTTCGTCGACTCTTGGTGTAGGGGACGTTGGGGTGGACGTTACGTTTGCATGTGATCATCTGGAAAAAGATAGCTTAGGCTGGTGGTACCTCTGAAGTTTTGTTCTATACAAGATATACATCTTTACTCTATTTGAGATTTTTTTTTTAATCTACCCCAATGTTACATTTACAATGCTACGTTTTTCACTACGTATCTTTTCTGTAAAAGCAGAAGGAGCAAAGATTGTTCTAAAATAACCTCTATTTTAAAAAGAAAAAAATGTTTTTAGCATCAAGAGTAGCTATAGCTGTAGTATTGCACATAGATTGCGATGTAGAGCATGCATACAATGTTTTGTTTCTCTAGAAAACAGGATGTAAAAATTCCCCGACAGCAGGATTTCAGCAGTAACAGTGTCGTTCAAAATCTTTACGATTGATAAAGGATAAATATTTTGGTGATTTGGGTTAGGATCAAACTTGATTTTTCTCAGGCCGAGCTAATTTGTTGTCCTTCCAGTCGGATTTAATTTAATTTCGTATTCTTGAGTCTTAATCAGAGAAGCAGATTTGTGTAAGATCGCGGACATAAAAACTATTCGGAATCTTATTTTGATCCGAGCCTTCGTGTGTACTTAAGGCGTTTTGTATAAAATTAAGAAATGTGCTTGGGGCAGATAAATGATACATTTATTAATAATGAACAATAATTAGTTCAGTATTTTAACTTACTTAACAATGCTGACAACTGGCGTCTTTTGTATATAGGTTAGGCTCATAGCCGTTGTATGCAGAAAAGTGAGCATGGTTTTCAAGGTCGAAAACTTCTTTTTTCTTTAGTTATATCTGTTTACTGTAATATGATGTTTCTCGCTCTGTCGGAGATGGCCGCAACAGGGAGGAATGAAACAGACCGCACCCCCCC
>NW_004797466.1:246933-250469 GCF_000002075.1 Aplysia californica | reverse complement strand
CATACATACATACATACATACATACATACATACATACATACATACATACATACATGCATACATACATACATAGATTGATAGGTAGATAGAATGTAACTTAGTTAACTCATGTGTGCACCCATATCCTTTTTTTGGGGGGCGAGAACGGATAAATAGATAGAACATCACGTCAGGGAAAAGCGGAATTGTATGATATACATGTACTATGGTAAATATTTTGCACCGCTGTAAATACAGTAATTATCATGCAAGTGCAGAAAAGAGAAACTTAGGGAACAAACTTGTCAACCCCAAAGAGTCGGTTTCCAGAGATAAAGGTAACCCAAAACATGCCAGTGCTTTCTACACAGGACATATTATTTGATCATTTTCGGAGCATTTTTTGCATAGTTGGCAAAGGATTCGACGACTTCTCCTTTGAGGTATTGTTAATTTGAGTGAGGTAAGCCTACTGATCTATCTGAAAACACGCCGAATTTATTTAGGGCTTGCTTTAAGATATCCATGAATTGATTGTGTACCATACATCCGCATTGACACCTTTTTCGTATTATCCTCGAATGGCGATTTGTCGGATACGATGGTTATTTTTAAAAGATTACGATTTTCACTGCTCCAAACAAAAGAATAAAACTGAATGACAAATGATAATATTAAACAGAGTCTCTTTTTTCTATAATTTCTCTGTTCCAGACTTTGTTTAGATAATGGAACGTGGTCTGATGACAACATTATATGTGGGCTTATCATCGACTGCAACGCACCCCCTGAAGAAGAAAACGGAGATTGTGTCTACACAAATACAACTCTTGGCTCTAAAGCTTACTACACTTGCCAAACAGGTTTCATGTCTTTGTCAAACTTGACGTACATATCTAGAACTTGCAGCCAGGACGGAGAATGGAAGACCCAGGATGACGGCGTACTTAACTGCACGGTCGTTGATTGTGGCCACCCACCGCACATTCTGAGGAGCACTAGCAGCTTCATAGACACTTCTTTTTCTAGTACTGTGACGTATACATGTGAGCAACCTTACGTTATGTACGGCAACGGATCAGCAAAGTGTAACGAAACCAGAAACTGGCAAGGTGTCGACACGATAAGATGCTTGGCACCTGAGTGTCTCCTTCCTCCCCGAGTGCCTAAAGGCGATTTAATCACTACTGGTTACAACTCAGGTGGGTATTTTGCAGAATACGCCTGTGAAAATGGAAAGGTTGGGAGTGTAGTATTCCTGACATGTTCCGACAACGGGACATGGTCACCTGTTGATAAAGTTTGCGACGACGATGTCTGTGAAAACCCTCCGCCAGTGGCCAACACAACAATAAGATGGACGTCTGTTACAGTAGGGTCCACAGCGACCTATGAATGTAACCCAGGCTTCTTCTCGCTGAGAATATCGCAGACTCGAACTTGCCAACCAAGCAAAAAGTGGTCAAAGGAAAGTATTTACTGTCGGTGGACTAAATGTGCTGATGTTCCAACGCTTGAAAACGCACAGCTTGTTAATCATTCTGTCGCTGAAAACAGTGACAAGGCCAACCGTAAAATGCGTGTAGTTGCTGAGTATACGTGTTTTGAAGGTCACGTCGTACCAGGAACCACAAACGTTTTCCACACTTCCACCTGCTCAGTTTACGAAGGAGGCTGGTTTACAAAAATCACTGGTTGTCTACCCATAGACTGCGGAGAGCCTCCACTTGTGGAGCATGCTTCGGTGAATGTAAGTGTAAGATTACGCTTAGAGTCAATAAATAATTTATCACGATTAATGTGACCAAAGATCGAGCTCTGTAGTGTGATATCTTTGATGGTCTTAGTAATAAACAGATTTTTATTTTTAAAAACTTAGTGAGGTTTCAAGGTGAGACTGAGCCTGTAAAGTTCGCAAAATATCACTAGAATGACCTTTTAGTATGCTATTGCCTGACGCTGCAAGGTGCAGCTTTGGTTCTACACCTTCTTAAATTATACAATGTGTAAAACGGCGACAATTCCGATTGAACGTCCCTCTCCCATTGATGAAAAACGTCATAAATTGTACATGGAGAGTTCCCATAATCTCGATGTTGGGTGGCAACCCCCCAAACTTATTTTTTTCTCTTCTTCTTCTGCTTGCTGAACTGAAGAAGAAAATATTATTGACTTAAGTTATAGAAAGATTGCAAAGATTCTCACAGATGGTTGGTGAACTTCACTGTCAGATAAAAGATTTCTTTCCTAATATAGTTTTGTGTTTTACCTTGGTCTAACTCGTCGCTTTTTCCTAATCTGGAATGATCATTATCGATAGTGTCTCGTAGTTAATCCTTTACATTCCTGCTATTGTTAGAAATACCACAGGTCTTTATGGTAGAATGGTTTACCTTTTCGCCATGACGCAATTAAAAAGCCTATTCCCGTGGACAGACGATTTTGTACCGATATCTCCGTCTATCTACTGAGATGTAATACCCCACACAGCCCCAGTTATCCTTCTCAGACAAGGTCGAAGAACCTTATCTCCTATAGGATTTTAATCACGTCGATAAGGAAGAAAAACATGGACAAGTACAATCATCTACTAGTAATATCAGACTTTTCCTAGATCAAAACACACACTTCACCTAGCTATTTTCATCCCATAACCACATCCCAGCAGTTGGCATATGTAGAAGCTGTGGCTACGAGCGTTTTTAAATTGCTTAATATCAATCAGACGTTTTATATTTCTGTTTTCAAATCATTATTTTTCTTGCTGGCGCATTTCCAAATTTGTAACGTGCAGATAACAGGTACAACGTTCGAGTCTACAACTTCTTACTCCTGTGAGTCCCCTCTGTTTGCCATCGGATTCCTAAACTCTTCAACCTGCTCTTCATCCGGAAACTGGACAGCGGTCAATGTAACCTGTGAGTCATGCGATCCACAGCAACTAATAACAAACGGATCACTTTTGCCCCTTAGAAGAGGAAAAGATGTCTATGTAACAGAGGCTACATACTCATGTGATCCAGACTTCATACCTCTCTATCCAAATATGACTTTCCGTTGTGCCCTCAAGGCTGGCCTTGCATCTCCTACATGGGACATGCCCGATGGAGTTTTATGTGTTCAGACTACAGAGCCAGTAAGTTGGTTGTGTTTTCAATTTTCTCTCTTGTGTGTGTGTGCGTGGGGGTGGGGGGGGGGGGTGTTCTATGTAAATGAATCTTACAACCTAACAGATGGGCTGGAAATCTATGATTGGCTTAGGAGGCCAATATCTGGTCTCGGATTTGCAGAGGAGACGTAGCAAAAAAATGAAAGCCTTTTAAAAGTGATGACTGTTAAAGGATCTGTAAACTGACCTTCGTTGAATTATACGTCCCCCTAGACATTATGTAAGCTTTTTCTAGGGCAAAATTACTGTTGGCCAAGATATGGCTCATCATTATAGACGCATGTTGATGATGTATGTATGCATGTTCGTTAATTGCTTTATTTGGTGTGATTTTTTCTGACTAATCTATCTCGTTTTGTGCCTCCCCACCCGCTACCCCCCTCTCCCC
>NW_004797466.1:244333-245819 GCF_000002075.1 Aplysia californica | reverse complement strand
GGGGGGGGTTAAAGAAGCGTAGAATTACAGATAAACACACACGAGCACAGAGGTAGACAAATTATGAAACAGACAAACGCATATTACACGACACGACATGCGAGGGGCGGGGGGCGGAGTCAGTAAGTCTTTGATCTAAATTAGCTAAATATGAAGGAATAAAGATGGAGTTTTGTAACTTGGCACACATGCTTTTATTTCTCTACATAGTCACCATGCAGAGTAACAGATTTCTGTCACCTGTCTTGTCTTTGACCTTCAAAAGTCCTTGAGAGAAAAATGACCCAGAACGTGCTGCTAACTAGTCTTCAACAGCTTCAATGGCGTCTTCGTTGTCGTGGAAACGACGCCCTTTGAGCGGATTTTTTTAAAGATTAGGAAACAGAAAAAAGTCTGAGGTAGCTAGGTCTGGTGAATAAGCTGGGTGTGGCATGATTTAAAAGCCGCATGTTCTGCTGTCTGGACTGCTTGTTTTGCCCTGCGCGCAGATGCGTTGTCATTCATGCAGTAAAAGGACCCCATTACAGAGTTTTCCCACACCTTTTTTTCACCAATTCAGGTGCAGTTTGATCAGCAAACCCGAGTAGTAGTCTCCTGTGACTGGTTTTTTAAAAATATTCCAGCTAGTTAGTCATGATGATACATTCCCAATCCCAGAGCCACGACAGCATGACCTTTCCACTTTATGGTGTTACCTTTTCCTTCTTTGGTGAGGGAGAAGAAGGGGTTTTCCATTGCATGGAGGACATATTTTGTCCTGGATCAAAATGATAGATCCATGTTTCATCCATAGTCACCATGTTTTTAAAGAAAGTTGTGTCATTGGACTAAATTCAAAGGAGGGTTTTGCAGGACTCAACCCTCTGCTTCTTTTGCTCACTTGTCAAAAGGCGGGGTACCCACCGCACAGACACCTTATTCATGTTAAGATGGTTATGGAGAATCGTTTAAATTGACCCTGCACTGATTCTCGTTTCACTTGAGAGCTGTTTAACAGTTATATGTCGATCTTGTTGATACAATGGGTACATTCTCTTCAGTTACCACAAAGGATGTGCGCCTTTCATGATCTTCTTCCATCACCGACATGAATCCAGATTTGAATTCTCTTACCCAGTACGTCAAAGTATTAAAACGAGGACATTTGTCACCGTAAACGTGTACCATTTCCTAAAAAATGTCCAAAGGGGATTTTCTTTGCAAGTGTAAAAACTTGATAACCGGGCGATATTCAACAGGCTCTATGGCACAAAAGAAAAATAAACGTTTTTGTGCATGGTTTCATTGAACACGCTGGCTAGTGCCTTATTATTGTCGGAATTGTCCCTAACATTTGCATGATGTGTTCCAAAGAATTGTCTAAAGGCTGGAGAAATTTCATTACTCTACCAAGATTCCTTCATACCAAGACTAAAGACTTACTTACCCCCCCTCGTACATGTAGGGGTCTACTTCTCACGCACGCACGCGGGCACGCACGCACGCA
>NW_004797466.1:242799-243635 GCF_000002075.1 Aplysia californica | reverse complement strand
AATCACTCGCTCGTCAATTTTTGGGCATGTGGAGTTATTGTTATCATCTTAAAGCTTGTTCATTTGTCTTGCTGTTGGTGCAAAAAATGTTAATCTATCTTGAATAGAAGTCAAGGTATTTGAGATTGAAGAAGGTGGTGTCGCCTGATTTCAAAGGTAGAATTAGTAATAAAATGGCCTCCAAAGTTTGGTTAGTTCCATAGCTTGATAGTCCGTGGAAACTGAAAACTTACAATAAGTGTGCCTTTAATCAATGTTTTCCTGTAAAAAACACCCAGAAATATGTTCTTAATTGGACAACAATGGTGTTAAGCTAAAAAAAAAATTCGTTAAAAATTACAGAACTGGCAGAAAAATACCAGTTTTTTCAGTTTCATTATTTTGACGAGTGCCTGATTTCACCACGCTGCCTCACAATTTCTTCTTGAGCTAGCGACATAGCGAGTAGTTGGAGGGCGCCACTGGTAGGTCATAACTTCTTTTCTTTCCATATTGTTTCTGTCTGTCTGTCTGTCTGTCTTGCTTCTTCCTTGCTCTATATTACTGGTATTGTCTTGATGTGCTTTTCTTGACTCAAACCCAAAACCCAGAAACATGCTTTTATTATGTATTGTTGATGATACGATTTTTTTTCTATTCTCCACCTCTCCGCACCCCTTCTCAACCCTCAGGTAGACACTTTGGTATATTCGGTGTTCCCACAGCTGTTCGTTAGTAAAGTGGAAGCGTGTGTACAAGGAACATTTCTCTCGGAGCATAAAAGGTGCCCATTAAGTCCTTAATTTTCAACCCGTTTCTCTGTTGCTGTTGTTTTTGTTGTTCTCTCTCTCTCCCTC
>NW_004797466.1:236010-241226 GCF_000002075.1 Aplysia californica | reverse complement strand
ACTACATACATACATACATACATACATACATACATACATACATACATACATACATACATACATACATACATACATACATACATACATACATACATACATATACACACACACACAAACGTGCAGCAGCTTTTTCAAACTCCTAAAGTTGATTACCATTTGGAATTCTTTCAGAGCACGAATGAGCATGAGATTCTACGGCTACACAACAGACGGGTTATATTTCTCTGCCGCGAGAATCAGACAAAGTCTTAATGGCGAGAAACTGGAGTATTCATCTAACACTCCAGATAATAGCAACGTCTTTAGTTCCAAGAAAGAAGCGAAGTTTCCTTGGGAAAAAAATGAGTTTGCGGAAATATGTCTTCTCATGCTTAAAGAGGAGAAGACTGCTACGGTAAGTACCTACTTATTTCTTAAACACTTAGTTTTTCATGACGATATCCCTGTGCCTACTCGTTTCTTAGTGATGTGAGGAAAAATAAGAAACGTAGTTGTTATGTTAGAAGTAGTTTGTATCATTTTTTCTAAAAAGGAAGAAAAAAACACTTGTAATTGACCCTTCAAATCGCCCTTTTCCTCATCCTTTTCCTCCTCCACTTCCTCCTCGCTACCATTATTTATAGGTTTTCAGTTGTTTTTGTTTTGTTTTTTTATTAGTCACTTCCATTCGAGCGGACCATTTAAAAAAAAAAAATTTTTTGCACAAATCCATCTATCACAAGTTGAGTGACCAAATTTCCAAATAAATTCACAAAATCAGTACTGCGTGTGACCACCTGCTGCGTAGATGACTGACTGACACCGTCAACACATGGAAAAGATAAGTTATTGGATGAACTGATAGGAATCTGCAGCCAGATTCTTTCTAGCGATTACACCAGTTCATGTGCTGTTTGGGCCTGGTTTGGGTGTTGTGGTAGTCACCATTCTAACTCATGTCACAGATATCCATTTGGGGATGGATCTGGTGACGATACCGGCCAGGCAAGGGCATTGATGAGATTGTTCTGGAGTTCAGTCACATCGCAGGCAACGTGCGGTCTTGCGTTATCTTGTTGAAAGACATGTGAGGCATGAACTTGAAGAAAGAGGTCATTTTTTTCAGTTCTCTAATGTGTTGTTTTTTTTTTGTTGGGTTTTTTAAAATGTATTTTTGGGGGTGAATTAGGAAAGTAGGATTCTCAAATTGTGATGGGTACTCTCTCTCTCTCTCTCTCTCTCTCTCTCTCTCTCTCTCTCTCTCTCTCTCTCTCTCTCTCTCTCTCTCTTTTTCTTTCTCTCTCTCTTTCTCTCTCTCTCTCCCTCTCTCTCTCTCTCTCTCTCTCTTTCTCTCTTTTTTCTCTCTCTTTCTCTCCCCGTAGCATGGCCATTTCCGGGTTGCTTTCTGTAGCGTGTCTTCCTTCCTCTTTTGCACTCATTAATGTGCGTTTTCGTTCACTTGGGGTGCATTTTGCTTTTTTAAATTGTTTCACTAGCCTGCACATACACACTCACACACATGTCACCATCACCATCATCATCATCATCATCATCATCATCATCATCATCATCATCATCATCATCATCATCATCATCATCATCATCATCATCGTCACCACCTGCAGCACCAGCAGCAACACCAGCAGCAGCAGCAGCAGCAGCAGCAGCAGCAGCAGCAGCAGCAGCAGCAGCAGCAGCAGCAGCAGCTCGTTGGTAATAACTACTAACTTCACCTTTTTTCAACATATTTTTCAGGTCTCAATGTCTGGCACGATTCTCCTGACCGCCACAATTTCCGAAAGCATTCCCATTGGAAACACCACCAATTTTAGATTGAGGCCCTCAATACTAGTGTTAACTGAAGTCAACATTACTTACGAGTGACTACTGTGACATGGTGTTGTTGTGTTAGTTCCACTCAAAGCCCGGTTGGAACAGAAAGTAGAAAGTCATTTCGGAGGGGTGGACTCACAAGAGAATCAGTCCTTCCTTTGGGGACCTTAGACAATGTTGGCAAAAATTCAGTGTTCAAGTTCTCAAAAGGCAATGTGAAATAACATAATAAACAATGACAATGTGAAATAACATAATAAACAATGACAATGTGAAATAACATAATAAACAATGGCAATGTGAAATAACATAAGTATATGTTTTGCGCCCTTATCAACACTGTTAGGATATTTAATAGGAAGAGTGACCTTCGAGTTTAACGTTCGTCTCCAAAAGGAGCGAGTCGAAATGGAAATTCATGTAAAGTGTCTTTTCTAAAGGCACAACGTTGTCATTCACTCTTACCTCATTGAATAGATCTTCAAAAGAGACTCTTTTTTTTTTTTCAAGGAATGATTTGCCCCTTTCTTGGAACTATAAAAAATAAACCGTGTGTGAGTTTTGAACACAGGAGGCTGGGCGTAGAATAAAGTGTACTTTCTTTTTTTTTTTTTAAACTGAGCTGACACTTTTTCCTGACGCAATAAAATACATGTAGTTCGAATATATGGCATCCCCAGTTTTCCCTCAGTGCCGTTTTATGAGAGAAAAACGTAAATGCCAAATATGAAATTTTATAAGAGAGGCAAAAAAACTAACTTTTTGTATGAGTTTCAACTTAACAAGAATTTGGTTGATCTGATTATTTTATGTCAATATTCATTGGCCGGTGTGACTTTTGTCTGATTTGTTCAGGTATACAGTTATATGGTTATGGAGTCTTTGATAGAAATTTCTTTTGTCAATACAATACCGATTTGTAATTAAGTCACAACACATATTTTCAAAAGCCCAAATTTTCCTTAATTGTAATTGTACAGACATAAAACGCAGATAGAAAAACGCGCCATGAAAAGGAGTTTCTTACCTGTACAAAAACGCTATGCCTCCGTGACCTAATTACGCATAGGCCTATACGTCTTTGACCATAAGATGGCAGCCCTGTGATCCTCAGTTGTTTTTCCTGGAGTAGGCTTAGATCTATAGTTCTAGAGAAAATATATTATACATCAAAGACAATGTCTGTGATTATCTCAATGACTCCCCAAGAGTGGGATATCATGCACTGGTTTAATATAGAAGCATGAAGCAACAGAAACTATGAGGTCATGTGCATGAGTACTAACTCTTTACTTTGTATTTTTTCATCCTCTGATGCGGTTAAGCGTCGAGAGGAGATGAAGTTTTCTATGGTAGACCAGCTCTGCAACTCTTTCAGTTGTGATGCTAAGGGTTTCCTAAGGGTTTCCTTGACACCCTTGGTCCACCTTTTGAGTGGCCTTCCTCTTCCTTTATAGCCTGAGTGCTTAGTGTTGTAGGCTCTCGAGGCTGGCTGGTCAGGTGACATGCGTAACAGGTGGCCAAACCATTTTATCCTCTGTCTTTCTACGTAACGTAGGCAGGACTCAGTGCCAATAGCTGCTCTTACTTCTTCATTTCTCTGCCTGTCTCGTCTTGTGATGTTAAGGGTTTTGTGGAGACATTTCATTTCGCATGTGGTGATTTTGCTTTAATGGGATTTGCTTAGAATCCAGGTCTGGCACAGATAACATAATGTTCGTATGAATATTGAGGTGATAAGCTGTCTCTTTGTGTCCATGGAGATGTTTGGATGAGATAAGAGGGGTGTGAGCTGGTAGGTGACAGCGTTGACTTTTTGAGTTCGCATTTCTATTTCTCTGTCTATGGACCCGTTTTCAGAAAAAGTGCTGCCAAGATACTTAAACTCCTTCACCTGTTTCAGTTGTTTACTATTGACATGGATGTTCAGGGGACTTTGGTTTTGGCTAATATTCATAACTTCTTTTTTTGATGTGCTTATTTTCATGTTGAATTTCTCACAGATGTTGAGTTCGATAGTGTGATTTTGGAGGCTTTGTTGGTCATGATGAATAAGACATTGGTCGTCTGCGAACAGAAATTCATTTAGGCTTTCTGGGCTTTGGTTTGCGTCTTGCATTATTGTGTCCATATTTATTATAAACAAGAGGGGAGATAGAACGCACCTCTGTTGTATTCCAGATCTTACTTTGATCCAGTCTGTATTGCCTTCCTTCGTTCTTACTGAGCTTCTGCTGTTGGTGTATAGAGCTCTGACATTATCTAACATATGTCCTCTGACGCCGTACTTTTCGAGTGTCTTCCAGAGTTTTGCATGGCTTACTCTATCAAAAGCCTTCTCCTGGTCTCTAAAGATTATGTTGGATTCCTTGTTGAGTTCGATTGTATTCTCGCATATCTGTCGAAATGCAAATACAGCACCCGTGCATCCTCTTCCCTTTCGGAATCCAAACTGAGCTTTGCTCAGACTTCTCTCTATCATAGGTCTTGTGCGCTGCTCTAGTATCTTTGCACATATTTTCCCTGGGTGACTTAGCAAGGAGATGCCTCTGTATGTTGTGCAGTCGCGTTTGTTGCCTTTTTTCCAAAATGGTGCCACTATGGCTTTCTGCCAGTCTTCTGGGCATTTCCTTTGCTCCCAGACTCTGTTGAAAATTTGCCTCAGCCACAGTATACCGGTGTTTCCACAAGCTGTTATGGCTTCCGCTGTGATGTCATCTGGTCCTGGGGTTTTGTTCTTGGGGCTGGTTTTGAGTGCCTTTTCAATTTCACTGGAAAGTATGGGTGGTTCTGTTTGCTCTCCATATGATGGTTGGAACTCTTCTTTTTGTCCGTGGCAAGCGTCTGGGTTGAGTAGTTCATAGAAGTAATTTTCCCATCTTTTCTTTATGGCATGTTTGCCGAGAATGGCATTTCCCTTTTTATCGTTTATAATGCATGTCGGGTTGTATGGGCCTTTCCTTATCTGCATGCTCTTATCACTTTTATAAAATTCTCTTGGGTTTCCTTGCAGATTTTGGTCAGTTTCTCGCCATATATTTTATATGCATTTTCTTTAGTAGTTTTGATGATTCTTTTGGTCTCTCTTCTCGCTTTCCTGTATAGTCTTCTTCGGTCTTTGGCTTCTGCTATTTCTTGAATTTCTTCTTTTTCATTTTAATTGCTTCTTTTGTGCAGGAGTACAGTTTGAAAATGCCTATTTGGAGTCTCAAAAATATATGCGGGTATTGTTAGTCTATTATCTATATTCCATCACTCTCTGCAAGCCGGAAAGGGGATACAAACAAACTAAGGGTGGGTTCTTGTTTTCTAGATGCATTATGTTCGTCTCTCAGTCAAAAGGTTCAGGAATAGAATCCTGTCAGCGTTGAAAAATATCTATTCTCGAATATGTTCTCCTTTGT
>NW_004797466.1:214531-233374 GCF_000002075.1 Aplysia californica | reverse complement strand
TCTATCTATCTATCTATCTATCTATCTATCTATCTATCTATCTATCTATCTATCTCTATCTCATTCGATCACTTTCTTGCTCCATCTCTGCGTCTGCTATGAAACTGTAAGTATGTCACACCTTTTGTGGTAAGCCGGTGGTACGGTCGTATGATTGTATTGTTAGAGTTATATGCTCCCACCATTACAATTCAGAACAATTAAGAAGCTGGCAACTTCCACAATGCCTATCATGGTCAACCCGGCTCTGTGCATACAACATCCCAGCAGAAGAAAATAAAATTGCTAGATAGGCTATTACAAACTTTCCCTTTAGGGACTCAAACTCAAGTCGTTTGTGTTCAAGGCAAAGGGCCTGGCCGTCATTCCTCAGCCACTGGTCTGTGGTCTTATGATTACACTTCACTGTCCGTCGAATTGAAGAAGAAGATAACTTCGAGTTGGGAAATCTCCTTTACGCTGTGTTGTAAATGAGAGCATTGTGAAATTGGTTCAACTTGTTGAAAAGGTCACAATCCAGATATCAAAACAAACATTCTTTACAAAAGATCTATGATAACCAAGTAAAAGTAAAATTGTGGCGACAAATGATATGCACTTCTGGATTTGAAAACAAATGGATGCACCATAGTTTTTAGGGAGGATCCAACGACAAAAATTCCTAGATCTGTATCGCGCACTGTCATGTTTAGGAAGCCTGCATTGACCCTCCCTGTCTCAGGGTCAACCCGGGCTGAGAACGATACGCCATTCCAGCAGAAAGACAGAGATCATCATCACCATCATCCAGTGCCAGATCTTCGACAGACTTCGGCAATCATGGTTCTCCTTTCATTCCTTTGCTCGGATGCTCTAAAAAAAAAAAAAGCTACGTTTCCCTGATCTTTCCTGGTCACCCATTTGTTTAGGTTCCCCAAGTATGTTGCTCTGGGCCTACCCCTGCCTCGTTTACCTTCAATTTTGCCAGTGAGAGCTATGTGTCCCAGACCCTTATGTCTTTTTAGGTGTCCCAAAAACTGCATTTGTAGTTTCCTTATTGTTTCTAACATTGAGCGTCCCCGTGGGCTTCATCAAGCACTGCCTCATTTGATTTCTTTTCCTTCCACGATACTCTTAGCAGTTTCTTAAGAAACCACATTTCTGTCGCTTCTATTTATTTTCACCGTCTTTAAGACCGAGATACTCGATAAAAATATTCCTTCACAGGGGAGTTCAACCCAGGTTTTATACGCACGATGGCGAAGAGACAAACCACTTCACTCTGGAACTGGTGCGTTCTTTGCTTTCAAAACTGTACTACGCTGTAAAGCGTACGCACCATATCCACGACATTACGCCTAAATGAAGGGCAAAAGAGCAGACTCATTTTTGTAGGATGCACAACGGCACCAAAGATCTTATACTAGATCTGTATCATTACATGATGGTTCGACTCTGGGTGTTTTTTAAAGTGCCAACCTGCGTAAATTATCAGGGGGTGCTACTTTCGCTGTTTCTGATCTTTTTTTTTCAGTTTCTCAAGAAGATAAGTAGACATCTTTCAGTGTGAAAATTAATTATGGTTGCAATTGCGTACTGTAACCAGTTGTTCACTCAGTTGATTTCGGATCAGCCATGGCATTGTGGCCGTTCAAACCCAATTTAAAGTTTGAGAAAACGCTTAAATCTACCTCTTATCCACGAAGATGAAGAGCGACAAAAGCCAACTATTTGCAGCAGTTGGTCTTTAGGTCCCTTGGGTTTTTTGTTTTTTTTAAATTTAGTAGTCTTAGTAACTGATTACTTCAAGGCTTCAAGCTCTTTGTACTCAGAAGTAGGGCATATCCATGAAGCCCCGTGTTGCTCCGTTTAGAATCGACAAGATCTAAATTATGTGTCTGCCAGGTGTAAAGTCTGGCAACCTTCTGGTCAACTACAATAACAGTGTATTGTGTTTAATACCCTCATGCCATTCACTTTAGAGATTCTAACGAAATAGGAGAGCAGTGATCAGTGGCGTTGATAAAGCAGGATCTGCTAATACTATAACTATAAATAATCTCCAAAGAACCACCATACTGCTTCACTTGTTGCTCCTTTCACTTAGCTTAAGTTCAAATAAAATCCGACCATTCTATGCCTCTATTTTTTATTCCCAAAACTGCCGTGAGAGCGTTGCAGCTATGTAATCCTGTTATATTTCACATACACAGTACTTTCATCTTTCGCTAATCGCGCTTTTTCTCAGATGGTTCCAATACCATGTCTTAGTTTAGTTTTAGTAGAGGCCATATGAGCGCCAAGGGGTGGATGTCAACAGAGAAGTCCTTACAGGGAATCAGACTTACTCTGCTCACCTCTCTAGCTTCAAGGTACAGTACAAAGTCTGCTTCGACTATCAAGGCACCCCAGAAATAACGGGTCACAAGAGTGTGACAAACATACAAAAGAAGTAGAGGAAAAATGACGATAGTAAAGATTTAAAAAGAAAAAGCAGCAGTGCCCTGTTGTAGTTCAGGCACAGTTATGAGCATGACATTGTTGGATCAGCCCATTTACAATTCTACTGTGCATTAGAACGAGAAATGTCCCCCTTTAGAAAAGGCCTAAAGACACTTCAGTCTGTGGCACCGCCCCGGGGGATACCATCTGAGAGGGAAATCTTTTCTCTGGCATTTCCCAAAATATGTCACAAACATCTCCATCTTCTCCTTTTAAGCTGGTATGATTGTGTTGATAATATTATAGAAATCTTCAATCCCAGCTAGCTCTTTCCGACACTTTTATCATTTGTAATATTAATTCCATGATATTAATAATAAAATTCTTCGTAAACGTTTTGTTTAAAACCTCTTTAACTTTCGTTGAATTGCTTATTGAATTCTAAATGACTTACAATTTTACAAAGGCGATTCACACATTCTGAAGTCTTTGATGAACGTCGTCAATGCAGTCTGCATGAGTTTTGAAGATAATACTACCAAAGTACTAGAATTTAATCATTTCTGCTAGATATATAATATTGTAGAGCTATGGACTAAAGAGGCGGGATTTGTAAGTAAACAATGGGTTATACACTATAATGCAGACCTTTGGGAATGATTTTATGCGAGTCAGGTACTTAATAATTGATGTTAACACCGACGTGCAAACGTACCCGAACAGGAATTCTGCTCGTACTGTCCCTATGATACGGTTGAAAATACAGTCGAACATGTGTAAGATTACCTCGCATTGTCGATGAGAAAAGCGGCCGTATAAGACAGGAGGCCGTCATACTCAGGACTGATCAAAATGAAGAGAACAACCATCACATTTTCTGAGGCCCCAACTGAGGTGATTGCAGGCTTAGGACTCCCGAAAGGCGCGCTATATTTTTTTCTTTTTCTTCTTTAAAAAAAAGGGGGGGGGGGATAATGTAATGTGAAAGATATTTCCGTTCACCTGACAGCAGATAAGCATGATTAGCAACAACTGCAGTGGGTAGGCCTATTCATCCTGCTTTTCCGAGTTCAAAAGTAGGCCTATATGTATTGAAGGCGCTATAAGATTCAGAATACCGAAATTGATCTGCAAGTGGTAAATATGACAAAAGTGGAGTTTAATTCGAATAAGCTGACCTTAGATATTTGATTGTACAGCGTATGATAAAATTAGGACTGTAGCCCTTCAGTCTTTTTTTTTTTAAAGAGCAGACTATTTCGAGGATATTAAGTCTTTAATCTCAGCACTTTTTGAACCTGCGTTCGGAAAGTTCAGGAAAGACAGCTTTTGGTGCAACCTACAAATAAATTCCTTGGGAGCAACGGTGCAACACACCAAAAGCTTTTTCGGGCAAAGGGAGTTAAAAGAGACAATACTGTATTGTTGTAGCCTTTGTCAAAGTTACCCCAAAGAGGTTATAAATAGAACAAGGGAGGGGTCTTAGCTGTGACATCACGAGTATCAAACGTGAGGGGCGCGCCCCCATTCCGGAGAGGAATATTAGGCCAGTCGGTGCACTGCAACACTTTTCAATCTCGGAATAATGATACTCTGCGAAGTGTTTTGATTTCGATTTTTTTTTCTCATGTGATTTGCCTATCGCTAAAATGTACTCTTATGGATTTTTCTGGTTGTTTACCTTTAAATGAGCCAGGCAATCTCCAAATAATGTGCATATATAGGGCCTTTTACACAGTGAGGCCATAAATGGTGAGTAATTTTTTTTTTAAACGAAGGAGATGAACTTGATGATCACTTGTTAAAATAAAAAAACATAATTTAATTGAAATCTTTTGCAGTGTGTTGCTGAAACCGTATGTCTAGATTTAGCACTGCTGACCACAATGCAAAGGCGCTCGTATTGACCCTCTGGAATCAGGAATGAGACTGACAAGCTGCTAGAAGCTTCAGCTGCAACTCTAGCACACCTTCAAGGCTGGCTGAACGGAAAAGAACCACGTCGATGTTGTTGAGATGAGAAAATATAAAGTAACCAAACCAGGCGTAACTACTCCACCAATAAGAGCGGCGTAATATTATTCTCATTTACGGAAAAGATGCCAAACAGCATACGCAACAGCAGCAGCAGTGGTTCATGGAAGATGGGGTGTTGTGTAGCCAAATTTCATTGCCAATCAACGCCAATTTTAGAAAATATTATGAACGTTTAGGATAAACCGGCTATTTATTTAAGTGTTGCATTTTAAAATATTGTCAGTATAGTTATTTTGTGCTTGATAGTTGCAACGTTCTTTGGTTGAGCGCAAACGATCCATACAGTGGGTGAGTTACAGTTTCCCAGCCTATAAATAATTGATCATTTTGAGACAATAACGAATTAATGTATTATAATATATAATTATTAACCCAGTTTTAGTACCCCTTCATATTCTATGAAGACCCTAAGCTTTGCGTCAGTAGAAGGAGAGTTTAGCAGAGGCGAAGCGTCTATATAATCAAATAATCACTGCTTCCCCTCCTAAATTTGAAACATTGTCGCAGTCAAATTCACCCATAGACGTAAACCTCATAAATTAAATGTAAAAAGACGTTCATAATCACCAATGATCAATAGACTATGCCTAACCTTCAAAACCGTTTCATTGCCACAGAAATAGCCTGTTCGCCCCTATCGGGGCACTCCATAAGCAGTCAGAAGCTTTGATTAAGTAAGCTTAAAGTGAGACTGGAAGAGTCAACCAATAGATTTGAAGGGAACATGTGCATAGCAGTCAGAACTGTTTCATTGTCGCATATACCCTGTTCACCCCTTTCGGGCCACAGTTATAAGCACCCAGACGCGCTGATTATCTAAGCAAACTATTACACTGGTCGAGTCTACCTCACAGATGTGAGGGGGACTAACTCCCCGGTGCTCCTACTACACTGCTAGTGCTTGTTTTTTTCCTCGACTTTTTAACGTCCTATAATCAGATCGTGACCTCGATTATGACAGCGGCTCCTGGCCGCGAAAAGCTAGACAAAAAACAGCCAAATGTGAAATAAAAAAAATAATAATTGGCGTGCTCTACCAAAGTGTTTCGGCTGTCTGGTATAACATGCCATTGTAGTGCTGACATCTGTGCTTCTTTCCTTCGTGTTCGTGTGTTCAAATCTAAAGTTAAATTTAAGGTTAGTTAGAATAAATATTTAATGAAATACTTTCCCGATTGTTTTAGCGGTTGAACAAGCATACAACATGAATTCAGGATTTGTTTTCATTCACAACTCAAGAGTTGCCGCCTCCAGTGCCAGTAAGATTGTTGTGACTTGTGTGAGTATGATATCTCCAGGCCCTATCTGGTTCCATTTCACTTTGATTACCCTGTCAAACAAGTCAGCCTTCACCCCTGGAGTTTAGACAACAAGGCATAAAAGCAATCCAATTTGTATTTGTCGATATAAAATTGTCCTTTTTCTTAACAAACTTACATGCTCACTTTGTCTCCCTCCACCCCTCCTCCACCCCACCCGGGAAAAACAAACAATAATACCTCATATTATATTTCTCTGTTAATTTGTAGCCCACATTTAAGTGCATTTTTGTTTCTCACAAACGGTCAACATGACAGGTGTGGTATTGCGTATGTGTGTATGTTATATAATTAAAACTGAGCTTCAGAATCTATGAAGACCAAGGCGTTGCGAGGGACGCGCAGCGTGACAGCACTGTTTCTAATCCTCTCAACAATGGCGACAAACGAGCTGAATGGGCCCGCACAGTGTAGTGAGTTTACGTGGGTGACGTCACAGCTGCGATCTCTAGTATTGTTATAACCTCTTTGAAGCGACTCGGACGCCCCAGCCAAGACACAAGCGAGTGTCAAGTTTCTTTTTTTTTTCCTTTTTTTTTTTTACACATAAAAGAAAATGTTTCCTTATCCTAACCATAAAAATATCTGGTTTCTAATTCCTTATTAGATTACATATTTCATAAAGTAAACAATGCCTTTTTTGTCATTCTGTCCTGACTAAGCATGTTTGACCGAGACTTTGAAATATGAATGAGTTCAACTTCCGTTGCCTACAAAGCCGCATGATTTGACATTTTGCCTTACAAAGAATTAGAGTTATAGCAGGAACTCTTCACTGGGCTGACTGCACTGAAAGCCTAGTTAGCTTTTAACCATGCCTGTTTTCAAAGGTATGAATATAAATCCCATTTTTGTGATGTATCGAAGCTAGAATCTAATTTTTGTGCTTCCTTGATGTAAAAAAATCTGAAAGTCGGACGTCAGTGTCACTGGTCGTTCATGAAGTTGAGTAGTGTTGATGAACACGAATTCAGTTCAGTTTCAGGAATGAATTTGGTTCCTAGATCTATAAATGTATGTGTTTCTCCCGTCCTATTCGAGGATATTTTGTCCCCTGTTTATGAAAGTGGATAAGATTGTACTTTACCGGACCACTAGTCAGAACTACTTTCGCTAGGATCTCTGGCATGGCGCCCCTGGTGTCTGCTGCTATTCTTCCTTTCCTCCTGGCTCCCCTACTCAGTTTTCTACGTCCTCACCCTTCGACTGCCAACAACCGACTGACGTCTCTATTCGGGTTTTTCAGTCATCATGACGGTGCCCTTTGACCCCCGACCTTGACACCTTGAGGCTAATACTAATTGGTCAATCTAATCACGTGGTCTACTATTGTTATTTGCTCGCAGCTCTGCTAGCTAGGGCTAGGCGACCTAGGCCTACTCCTGGTCCGGCAAAGTACAATGGAAGGCGAGAGATGCGCACGAGAGTTCATTTGCATAATTGCAACCCCCTCGGCCCTGCTCGCGACTTGGCGAGTGCTGTGACTGTGAAGCAACGCTCGGCCTGTTCCAACCCTCGGGGGCAATCTAGATCTAATTTAAATTAGATTCTAGATCTAGATATTAGATATCTAGATCTAGAATCTAAGTCTACCCCGATTTTCCACTTTTAGCTCCTTGGTCCCCTCATGTTATTGTTTATAATGTGTGTGTGTTTAAATTATTGTTGCCAGGGGGGCCCCTGAAACCCCCCACTGATGTTATATTGATGGAAGTGCCTATTTGCAACGCCGCGTTGCGATTAGCGCCAGTGCTAAATAACATGCCGCGTTGCGATTAGCGCCTGTGCTAAATAAAACGCCGTGTGTAAATTATAAAGCTTAATCTGCACTTCGTTATAGCGGAAGTTCTGATGGTCGAACGAACAGCGCGTCTGTGCTTGAAGTCAAACCATTATTTTTTTCGAACAGTATACAGACCCGGTAACCGGGAATAAAGTCACGAAGTATACAGACCCGGTAGGGGAACTCTTTTGTGATTTCGGAAAGTTTCAGCGTCCAGACCCGGTAGTGTGTGTGTGTGTGAGAGACAGAGTGAGCGAGCGAGCGAGAGAGAGAGAGAGAAGTGCTAGCAAAATGTATATTATGACATGCCCCAGTTGGCAGGAGGGAACGAGAGAAAGAGTGGGAAATAGGAGGGGAGAAAGAAAGACAGAGACAAACAAAGAAAAAGAGAATGCGAGTGATACACACAGACAGAGGAGAGAGAGAGAGAGGGGACTGCTTGATTGAAATTATGACATTGTTCTTTTCTTCAAAATGTGATTCCCCCAACTCCAAAACGGAGGGAAAACGATAGTTCATCAAAAAGACATCCGCAATCTTCATTTAGAGCCTCGAAACCGAAACTAGATCAATGATTTATGTCTGTCTGTCTAGATCTAGACCTAGGCCATAGAATAGATCTAGAAGAACCTAGGTCTACCTTAGTTTAGAATTCTGTGGTCTACCCTGAGCCAAGAGGGCGCTGAAACTTTTCGAAATCACAAAAAGTTCCCCTACCGGGTCTGTATACTTTGTGACTTTGTTCCCGGTTCCCGGGTCTGTATCTCCCTATTTTTTTAGCGTGGGTTCGATCCCGGTCCTGGGCGTTTTTTTGGGGGTTGTTTTTTTGTTGTCTCTTCTCGACTGACCAACAAATTGTTCCCATAATTTAGCAATGCCAATCGCCGGCTGCGCCTTCGGCCGGAAATCGGCCTCCGCGCTAGGGGTATTTTTTGGGCCGCTCGGAATCAGAAGTGACTCTCTTCTCTAAGTATAGTTATGGGGAAACTCCTGGACGAAAATAAATGAAACTCGGCAACCAACCAGAGGAAAGGTTAAACTAAGGACATGCCAGCGTACAAACCCGAACGATTACTAGAACCGGAGATATTGCCGTGTCTGTGCGAATTTCTTCTGCGGTTCGAACACTAAGCGGAGCTGCGGGTTGATCGCCGACCACGCAAATATCAGTCTTTAAGATCCAAAGTAATGAAGACGTTGAAAAAGTGATAGCAGAACTAGATTCGGCACTAAAAATCACATGGAAATGCCAAGTTTCATTCATATGCTCCAATTCATTACTGACTTATGAACAGTTTTTCCTCAAAATACATCAAAACATGTCCCACATTTTGGCGATTTTTTCCTATATGAAGGTCCTCCAACATTTTGCAACCAAAAATCCCAATAACTTTTTAATTTATCAATGGATTTTTAAAATTTGAAAACCATAGTTCTTAGAATTTACTCTATTTTCAGTTAAGCCCATTTTTAAGCAATTTGGATGAGAATTTAATTTCATTGTCATTGCTATCATAATTATAACTTGTTGCTTTGTAGTTTTTTTATGTAGTGATGAAGCATGCACATTCTGGTTTTGTCCCCAAGAGGAGCTCTGCACAAAGTAGGCCTTAGTATAGCTTATTCTTTTCCTTTTACCAATTTAGGCCTGGTTAAAGTTCAATATTGGCTTTCCTTGGTCTGTGAGTCTAATTTTTAAATTTTATTTTAGGCTCCGGAGAAGGAGAAAAAACCCCTTCTGGGACCGGGATTCGATGCCACGCTTGGAAGCACTGAACATTAAGACTTATAGAACGTAGACAGTAGACTTAAAGTTCGAGTTGCACCGCCTTGTTATTGTTATCCAAGCGTCTTTCGACTTAAACTTGCTCAAACTCAAATGATTATGATTATGAGAGAAGAACAAGACTTCATCTTGTCTACTTTTGTGCAAACAATGTCAGAAACAATTGTTAGATCTAATCTAGATCTAGATCTACCCAATATTGATCGGAATAAGACAACGTCATAAAAAAAGGAGTCAAATCCTAGGAGGTTTATAAAAAAACTGAGAAAGCTTCCGCTCATTTCAGGCAGAACTACAATATTATTATCATGTAGAACGATGGCAACTACATCTAGATCTAGATCTAGATTCTAGTACTGGCTTTACCAATAGCACGGGAGCTATTCAGAACACGGCGTTGCAAATAGCGCCTGCCTATATTGATATGTAAACATGATTGTCCGCTCATGTTATTGTTTTGCTTTTATGTTTGTTTTCTTTATTATTGTTTCTGAAGAGTAAGAGGGTCTGTGTTTAATCTTGTAGATTCTATTTGCTGGAAATTTGTTCTAATCACTTTTGAGTCCACTTCTATGTTTAGCAATGCCAATTGTCTGCTGCGCCTTGGGCCGAAAATCGGCCTCCGCGCGAGGGGTAATTTTTGGGCCGCTCGGAATCAGAAGTGACTGTTTTCTAAGTGTATAGTTTCAGGAAAACTCGTGGACGAAAATAAATGAAACTCTGGAACCAATCAGAGAAAAGGTTAAACTAACGACGTGCCAGCGTACAATCTCGAACCATTTCTAGAACCAGAGATATTGCCGTGTTTGTGCGAATTTCCTCTGCTGTTCGAAAACTAAGCGGGGCTGCAGGTTGATCGCCGACCACACAGGAGCCCCACATGTCTTTGTCTTCTTTATTGCTGTAAAATTTCAGATCTCTGCGTTTAGTACATTTTACGTACCAGCTTAAAATTACCACCCATCCATTGATAGAACACTAGAGCTGGAAACTAGATCACGCATTCCAAATGCGAGGTGCCGGCATGCAAGAGGCGCGTGATCGCTAGGCAGCATGTGATTGGCTGCCTATAAGTAAATAGGTCACCGATGACTTCATCGCAGGTTTTCCCGATAGCGCTTTACTGAGTTTTAGAAGGGGTGATCGCGTCGCGGTAAAAACGATGTCACGCAATTCAACAAATTTCAAGCAAATATCAGTCTTTAAGATCCAAAGTAATAAAGACATCGTAATATATAGCAGAACTAGATTCTGCACTAAAAATTAAATGAAGATGCCAAGTTTCATTCATATGCTCCAATTCATTACTGAATTATGAAGTTTTTCCTCAAAATACACCTAGACACGTCACACATTTTGGCGATATTTTCCTATATGAAGGTCCTCCAACATTTTGCAAACATAAATCCCAATAACTTTTTTATTTATCAATGGATTTTTAAAATTTAAAAACCATAGTTCTTAGAATTTACTCTATTTTCATGTAAAAGCCATTTTTAAGCAATTTGGATGAAAATTTAATTTTTCATTGTCATTGCTACTATATTGCATGTGTCTGAGTGTCATGACGTGGTGGAATCAGGCGCTCGTCAATTTTTGGACATATGGAGTTATTGGTATCAACTTAAAGATTATTCATTTGCCTTGCTTTTGATGAAAAAAATAGTCCATTTACCTTGAATAGATGTGGAGATATTTATGGTTGAAGGAGGTTGGGTAGCCTGGTTTCCGGAGTAAAATTATTGAAAAAATGGCCGCCAAAGTTGGGTGACTTCCATAGCTTTTAAGAGTCCTTGGAAACTGCAAATATACATTTTTTGTGCCTTTAATCAATGTTTTTCCATAAAATCCACACATAAAAGTGTTTTTGAATGGACACATACAAGGTGTTGAGCCAGAATACACAAATTTGAAAAAGATGTCCAAACTGGTCGAAAAATGCCAATTTCTCGGATTTCATTGTTTTGACAAGCGCCTGATTTCAGCATGATACCTCACATATATTTTATACCAGGTTGTGATGCCATTATGTTAATTGAAAAGTCGTAGATAAGTTGAAGAGCTAAATATTTTATAACAGTAATTATCTAGAATGTTTGTTTGTCAAGTAAATGGGTTTAGCAAATTGGAAGTTTCAGCTATGTAATGAAAATTGTGTTAATATATATTGCTTTTCAGTTAATGTGAAGTGGGGGAAGGAGAAGTTCACAGATGTGGAGTGTAATACTGATGAGCCACCAGAACTATTCAAAGCCCAGTTGTTTGCCTTGTCTGGAGTTCAACCCACTCGACAGAAGGTTATGATCACTGGCTCTATTTTGAAGGTGTGTTTTGCTTTATTTGCACTTATTACAGGTTTCTTTTGTGAGATAAAATGTTTAAAAGGGTGAATTGAATTTGATATGATCGATAATCTCAGTTGGAATATTTTTTCATTGAGAGTATAAATAAGAGATTTTGGTTTGACTAAATCCTAATTACATTTGGGGGGGGGGGGGGGGGGCAACCATTTATGCTTTGAATTATCTGTCTCTTCCACTCCACCAGGGTTTTTAGACTCACACAAACCATTAATTTGTGCTCTGATTATGGGTTTTTGTTTGTACTGACTGATAGAAAATGTATCTACCTACATTTTAATGTACCTTGTCATACTTTGAGTGCCTTTAAATTAAAGAAAATTAAAAGAAATATTTTTTTTCTGATTACAGTCAGATAGGAAGAACTGGCTTGGTCACAGTTAGGAAAATCTTAATGATCGTGTATGGAAAGGGTTAATAGAGCATATATATATATATATATCATATTTCAAAGACATTGTCATATATCTGCCAGAATTATAATGCCCTTGCACCTTTTGTAGTTTTGTATTAGTATAAATGTCATGCTGTTACTCATGATCTGAGAGCCAAGAGTGTAGAATTATTATAACAAATTTATATTCATAAATCTTTGATAGGTCGTGAACCAACATGTTAGGGATAATAAATATCTGCCTTTGTTGTAAATTGAGAAAGCAATATTGAGGAGTAGGGATTAGTAGGTAACTACTGACAGAGTACATAAGTTTTACAGGTTTTTGAAATTCAGGAACCTTTTTGTTTGCATATTTCTGCAATTTTTAATTTATGGTATCACTCTTTTTTTCAGGATGATGAATGGGGTCCAGCAAAAGCAAAATTAAAAGATGTGAGTCCTACTTGTACGTTTGGTAAATTAAGATATGGCATGATGGAATGACATTATTAATGACAATGAATGTTGCCTTTTTCCTTAATCTTAAGCTATTTCAATCCCACTACCCTGTTTCTGTCTTTTGCATATATTCATTGTGCGAGAAGATACCAAGTTAAATACACCAACAGCTGCTTGTGTTCCTGGTTGGGTTTGTTGTTGTTGTTTGTTTTTTAATGAAATGATGCTTGATAATCAGTCTGCAGTGAATGATATTTTACACTTTGTTTTAATTTCTTTTGGATTGGTGTGTGTGATGGGGAGTGGGGGGAGATTAGTTAAACTTGTTGGTAGGAGATTTATTCATTAAAACGAATTTTGGGTTCTTCAATTTTTTTGTTCTTGAATAGATAGCCTTAGTAAAATAGTGAAATAGTATTTTTAAGGTATTTTTTCCTAATCTTGCATGACTTATTTGTGATAAACAATTGTGGTACATTAAATGTATTTCATTTATCTAACCTTTGCCTGATGGACAAAGCTCTGTCTTCCTGTACTTTTTTTTCCGTAACAGGCGTTCATTTTTTGTGATACTGTCCCCTTGTTTTATATGTTTTGTTTTGCTTGTAACTGTTTTTGTTGTCTTCATTGTGCAGGGTACGATGCTGCTGATGATGGGCACTGCTGATGCTCTACCCCTGGCTCCAGTTGAGAAAACTGTTTTTATGGAAGATATGAGTGAAGCGCAATTGGCTTCTGCGGTAAGTGCCACTCTGTTTGTGGTATTTGGGTTGCCAAGATGACTTATCAAAGAAGCAGTTGATTTGCATTGTAAATGCTATTCCTGTTATTATCATTAACCAGACTAGTGGATTTTCTGGTGATTGGCAGATACTTTTCAAACTCGTTCTACATTTTCCTACTCTTTTACTGATCTACTGGAAAAAGAATTAATTCTACTGTTAAAAAAAACAGATAACTGGGACAAAGGGAATTGAGGAAAGCACATGGCAGCTGTTTTGAAATTAAATTTGTATTAACTTGAAGGTTGAGTGAGTTGACTTTTGACTTAGACTATCTGATCATATATTTTTGGATGGCTTTGCTGCTTTACTTTAGTTATGCTCTTGTTTTGGTAACAAGCTTTGTCGGATCTGGCACATAAGCTGCTTTTACATTTTGAAGATAAAGGCATAGATTCCTTGTCTCATTTTCTTGTTTTGGGCTACTATGTGCACAAGAAATAGAATTGCTGGATCTAGGCATATATGTTGATCTCTCAGCAATGGCATTATTATGTATGAGGATCTCTCTCAGAAGGCAGAATTATTCATTGAGAAAGTAATTGGGGGGGGGTCAGATTACTTTTTAAAAACTGTTCTGTCGGGTGTATGCTGTATTGACTGTATTAAAGCAAGCTGGGGTAGTCCCATATCAAGCAAGATGTTGAGAGCAACCCCCACCCCACCCCCTCCAAAAAAACGACAACAAACAAACCCCCGAAAATGCTGTTCAGGTCAGCTTGTAGCCCTTTGAATTCCTTGAGCTTCTTTGTTCAAATTTCATATCTTATTTTCAGGTGGTTTCCTTTCTGGTTTTTTGTTTGTTGTTGTTGTTGGTTGTTTTTGTTTTTTTTGTTTGGGGGTTTTTTTTTGGGGGGGGGGTAGCCAAATTGCAGGTCTAATTCATGGAATTGATATAATATGTATAAAATAGTTTCAAGGTTGATGTTGATCTGTTTTAATATAGTGCTATCTAATACAAAACATTAATCTTTTTTCAGCTTGCAGTGCCATCTGGTCTTTCAAATTTGGGCAATACATGCTACATGAATGCTACAGTTCAATGTTTAAGGGCAGTGCCTGAACTTAAGGATGCTCTGAAGAGGTAAGTTTTGAGTAGAGACAATACTGGATGTAAGAGCCTGTACAAGGACTGTACGTGTGAAAGAAAGCTCATTGTGTTTCAAAAACAACCTAAAAACTAATGTTATCATGATTATGTATTTAGCATCATTTGTACACAGCAGGAATTATAAAGCTGTTTGATTTTTTTTTTCCTGAAGAGTATTTCCTACCTGAAGAAATACAGTCTCATATCAGCCACAACTTTTTACTGTGCTGGAATTTTTTATTTTATATATTTTTTTTTTTAGATTCGAATGATTTTGTTTTCTGTATGTCTAGAAATAGCCTAAGATTTTGGATAATACATTGAAATATTTAATTATGTTTTTTTCCCACCGTCATTTAAGTGCTGTATGCAGTAAGCATTTGTTATTATGTTCAGGTTTAGCGGAGGGCTGACAGTGGCAGGAGCTATTGCACCAGCAGACTCAATCACAGCAGGTATGTTGTGTTGGAATTTGAGACTGAATATTGTACAAGGGATTTTTTCTGCTTTTTGGACAAAGTCGTTAAGCATAAGCACAGTCTGTTTTAGTTTTAGTAAAAGTTTAACGGCACCCGCAATCCAAACAGTCCTGTCTGGGGGATGATGTACAACAGTGAAATAGTCTGAGTAATACTGGATACCACTTTGTTTAAATTTTGAGGTCTGAAAAGTGTAATTTTTTCATAAAAGTGATGTATGTATGTATTTACATAGTATATAGATAACAAATTTCTTTTAATATATACATTTGAAGAAATTGTTTTTGGTATGTTTCAGCTTTGAGAGACCTGTATATATCAATGGATAAGACGTCAACATCCATACCACCAATTATTTTCCTTCAAGTTTTGCACATGGTCTTTCCGAGGTTTGCTGAGAAAGGTGAAAATGGAGGATATCAACAGCAGGTAAATATACAAGCTTTTGTAATGACCATATTGTGAATTTTTCAGAACCCAGGTATGGCTATTGTATCCATTCTTTAGAATATGCTATTCTGAGGAAACGATTTCTGTTCCTTTGTTACACAACCTTTTTCAAAGGAATATTTTTCTCTTATGTCGATTGTGATTTCTTTTCTGCTCATTTTTCAAAGACTCAAAAGTATAAATGTAAAATCCCTCCATCTGAGGAGTTTTTTCAAATATTTCGAAAGAAACTGATGCTGGATCTGAATTGTTAGGTAAGTGTGTCAAAACCATGAAAGTTGGTATATCGTACCATCAAAATGGTGGCAGCATTTACTCAGTTGTTTTCTGTCACTTTTTCTATTCTTGACAGGATGCCAATGAATGTTGGACAGAGATCGTTCGAAGCCTTCAGCAAAAATTGAAAGCAGTTCAAGCTCCACCCAGTAATGGTCAGCCCATGGTAGGTACAATTGTGGGTCATGGTTTTCTATGGTTTTGATGAGCTAAATGCATTTTATAATTTACTTTACTATTAGTTACTTGGTAGAAATTGGAAAAAAAATTGCACTTTGTGTTGATTTGGTCTTGGGAGTCTTGACAGTTGTTTGGAATTCTGTCATGCTTAGATTTTCTTGTAAGCATGAATGTTTCCTCTTCAACTCCACATTGAGAATGTGCATATGTGCAGTCGAAACTTTTTAAGACTCCCACCCATTGTTGACGAGAAAAGTGGCTGTCTTAGTCAGGTGGCCGTCGTACACAAGGTCTGGATAGTATACCTTAGGCTGTGAAAAATTGATATCGTCATGTAAGAGCAGTTTTTCATGAGACTATTCTATTTAACTTTCATAACTTTTGTTGAATAGTGTGGGTTGGTTTGGGGTTTTTAAAAAACTTTTACTCCTCTAGTTGGTATCATGTCATAGAATTTACATTTTGCTTTACATGTTCCTCAATTATGTTTAGGGAGTTGGAAATCGTATGTAGTGGAATCACCCCATCGCTTGTTGTGATGGAGAGGATGATTATTTGATGGTGGAAGTTACCGTAGTGGAAGAGAAGCTTGGTATTGTGGTTTGGACGTGCTTTGTGCAAAGTTATCATGCTGAAGTGAATCAGTTTTAAAATCGTTTACTTACCATTTTTGTGTTAGGTAGGTTCTTATGGACATACACCGGTCTTTGTACTTAAAGTTTGACTTCATGTAGCAGGATTTGGGATTACTAAAGTGTTTGTCTTTCTCATGGTCTGTTGTCAGGAGACTGATTCTGCAACGTCTGCCGGAGCGGGTGCTGCATCTGCTGGAGCTGGATTCATTGACCAGTATTTTGGTGGAGAGTTTGAATACACGTATCCTTGTCTGAAATGTTTTCCCATATTTTAAAGCTGAATTGAAATTTGTTTTTTATATAGGAGATGGACTGGTGTGATTTTTTTCCCTTTCTACCTTGCTAAGATTATTGTTGGGCTGTTCTGTTATTGTAACATGGTGTGGGTGGTTGAAGCTAGCCACTAGTTGGTTCTCCCACCAGTCTTTGCATCTGTTGTTTCTGTCTGTTTGTCTAATTTTAATCCCAGCACTAATTTGCAGTTATCTAATTGATATGCTTCTTAACAATTTATACCATAATGTTGATGGTGCTTAGGAAACCTTGGCTAATAGGCATCTGTGGTATTTCATCGAAGCTCTTTGCCTTTGCCATTCCTGTGTCCAGTACCGTAGTTGAGTATCACTGTCTTTCTACTTTGCTGAATCCGAGCCCAGATTGGACATAGTAGTAGGGTTGTAGCAGCCTGAAATAATTTGAAGTGTGTCAAAGGGAGGGTGAATGCAAAATATTAACAATAATTTTTCTTGCTGATGCATCTGAAAATGTTTATTTCCTTTAATTGTTGCCCAGCATGAAATGCATAGAGGCTCCAGAAGAAGGAGAAACTCAAAGCAGTGAGAAGTTTCTGCAGCTCAGTTGCTTTATTGAGAAAGGTAGGTCATGGTTATCTCTATTCTCATTCAGGTACAAATTTGAGTTTGGAACTTTTAAAAAATTGAACTCTGTAGGCTCTATTTAATATTTAATGTTTGATTTTATCACCTTGATGCTTTAAATTTGATTCGGTCCCCCCCCCCCCCAGCTTGCATAACATCATGAGCTTCTTTGGGTCCATTAGACTAATACAGTGTTTGCCTTCTGTGGGTGACTAAGATTAGAACGTGCATTTTCTTGTCTTGATAGTGCATTGTCAACTGTGTGTATCTAGTAAGTTGTTTTTTTAATGATGGGCAGTGGTTTACTGTTGGAAGTTTTAGAACTATGTTTTTGAATGTTTTCAATTTTCTTGGGCACAAATAGGTCACAACTGTAAGAGAAGTGTAAAATATTTAAAGGTTGGTGGTTGGCGGGTGCTCTGGTGTGGTTTGCTCCTTCTTTCCTATCAAACATCTGTCGTCCTTATCTCCCCTTCTTCTCTTTTATGATTGTTCCTCTCTTGTAAATCCTCTAATCTTCTGACGCTCATATGACCTTATGCAGTTGCGAGCGCCGTAAAACTTCTACGAAGACTAAACTAAAAAACTTTTGGTGAAGACTTCAATTTTTTTTTGTCTCCTTTTTCTTCCCAGAGGTGAAATACATGCATACAGGCTTGAAAAACGTAAGTATGTCTGTGTGTTTCTTGTTTTTCAGTGAAGTTGTAAATAAGTCTGATAGAAGAATTGTGACTATTGCAGCTAAGTATGTACTTTGTGCCCTCCCCCCCAGCACAAAACAGATAAAAGCTCTCTAAAGATCACTTTTTTAAGCAAGAAGGAAACATGGATGTCAAATGTGCAATTTTTTAAAAACCTCTCTTTCCATGTCTGCTAAATATATCATCCTAGTATATATGCGTTTTATTTATGTATACATTATTATTGCCCTTTGATTTTTTTTTCCTCATGGATTCCAAAATCAAGACTTTACTCAATAACTTTAGATAGAAGTTGTAAGTATCTTTTTGTGGCTGCTGAATGCTTTCGATACTTTGAAAATTAATTTTACCCATACTCAGTTAAGAGATTTTGTTTTGAAAGCTCATGAATAATTCCTTACCTTCACTTGTTTTCTTTCAAATACGACTTTGGGTTCTATTTCGGGGGTGAAAATGTTAATCTGGTGTTTGTGAAAGTGTGAAACACTTATTAAAAGTGTCCCTTGAAAGTATTGTATTTTTGAGGTGACAGGCCATTGACTGAAAGTTTTAACCCGCTGTAGATTTTATTTAATGAATGCTTTTACTGATGGGTTTATGGTCCCTTCTTTGTAGCGACTGGAGGAGCACATAACAAAGAACTCCCCCACCCTGGGACGTGATGCTGTGTACGTTAAATCAGTAAGTACAAGTCCTCTCTTTGATATTTATTGTTATTTTTGGTGCCTCCGTGCATCTCCTTCATGTATGAACAAACATGATTATGTGGGAGGTTGGCGGGTGCTCTGGTGTGGTTTGCTTCTTCTTTCCTATTAAACATCTATCGTCCTT
>NW_004797466.1:209996-214238 GCF_000002075.1 Aplysia californica | reverse complement strand
GCAATATGCTAGCTCCGAAATTGTGGATTGATATTGTGTCATTTTTAAAAAATGATGTAGTATTTTGAGTATTGTGCTGGACTGAACATGTGAGCTTTTTATCTTATGTCTAGGAAACAAAGTTTGAAAAAGTTATATTAGATATGATTTATTTCGAGGTATTTTTATCCTTGTAGAACTTGGTCATTTTTACTATGTGCCAATTTTCATGCTAACACAACCTTTCCATTGGAGCACTCATGCTGCTGTGTGGACCCAGTCCTGTTTTCAGAGCCACAAAATGAAGGGAAACCAAAACAACTATTATAAGAAAGGTGCAATTCTTCATAAGCACTTGATGTCGTAGAATCATTAGCCCAACACCATCAGTAACAGGTATCTCTGGCAGTGGATGAACTGATTACTGGCAGGAACTTAAGAAGTGGGTAAACTCATGCTTTTTTAAAGGCTTTAGGAATGTCACAAGACAGGCCTTGAACTGGAATTCTCATGGAAAGAGGAGAAGAGGCTGTGTAAGGAAAACATGGCTCTGCACCTTAAAGCCTGATTTAAAGGACAGTTAGACTGATGTGGGATGAGCTATAAAAAAAAGGCCCAGGACAGAAACACCTGGAAGGATCTTATCGCTCAGATAATAAAAACTGTTTTCATCTGAATTTGGATTGACTTTCTTTTGAATACTTTTTTTTTCAGGTTTTTTTGGTTGGTAATAATATTAACAAAAGCATAAGCTAGTCTTTGAAATAAAATTGAGTGTGAGAAAGCTTATTTTTGAATTTATGTTTATTGATTGTATCGTCCACAGAGCAAAATAAACCGCCTTCCAGGTTACCTCACCATTCAGTTTGTAAGGTTTTTCTACAAAGAGAAAAATGCCACGAATGCAAAAATTTTGAAGGTAAGATCGAAAAGCACTTTTTCCCCCTCCATTTTTTAAAATACGGTATGTAGGTCATATGTTGAAATTACATAAATAAAAGTAATTTTATTCACCCTTATCAAAGGGTCATTTATGCTAAAGGCAAGAAATGGCTTTGCAATATACTGAAATTTATGGGTTTTGCATTAGTTACTATTTTTGCTAGATTGAATTGTAAGATTTTAAATCATAAGCATTTATTTCAACCACCTGCTGGTCAGCTGTGTTGTGTGCATCAGTGTCTGAATGTATCCTGTAGAGGAAACCTTAAAATTTGGAAATGCAAGTTAGACACAAGTGGTTTTTAAAGCCTTGGATCTTAATTCCCCTGCAAATGATGGGGGATGTGTGGGGTTGTTTGTTTTTTTGTAGGTTTTTTTCCCCGAATCACAAGAATGTCCAAGGTTATTGTTGTTAATCCAGTAGCCTTTGGGGGTGTGCTTTTTGGCCCAATGATATATTTAAAATGGTAACAGTCTTCCTCTCTTGGAGTGTCCAAGCCCCCAAGTTTCAATGATCGTGCCTTTTGTAGAGTGACCATGCTGTGTGTGTCTTGAGGCAAAACTTTATAAAAAATATAATTTTTCCACTATGTAAAAATTTGGGGTGTGCTGTGGATCAGCTTGTTAAATGGAAGCATATTGTGGAATTTTTTTGTTGCCCTGTGCTGTAACCTTAAATGACTATGTGCTGCAACAGAGATATGTTAAAGTTCGACTTTTATGCACCATGACATTTATTGCTTGTTATTACTTTCCAGGATATAAAGTTCCCCATGTCGCTAGATGTATTTGACTTGTGCTCAGACAGCTTACAACAGAAGTTGATTCCTATGCGTGAAAAGTTCAAGGAAGTAGAAGATAAGAAACTGGAACAAGCCCAAGCTGTGAGTTTACTATTTTTTTTCCCAATATCTGGTTTAGTTTGCTTCATTTGCACCATTATAGCATTAGATTTGTGGCCATTATCTAGCTTTCTTGCTGAAAAGTACAGTTTATGAACAGTTTGTTTGTTTGGGGGTTTTTTTGGGGGGGAGGGGGGAGTGATTTCAACCAAAGATCTTTGTGACACTTGATTACTTTGAGGGAAGACGGTCATGTGTTAATCTAAATAATTCATCAGAAATTGTTCTACTAGTTTTTATTTAAGAAGTGTATGATAGAGCTTGCTAAGCTCAAAGACACTGAATTTTATGATGTTTGGGGTCTTTGAACTGAGGTTTACATCTAGAATATTCTGCTCTATATATTTCCTTTGTTTTTATATCAAGCTAAATTAAAACTTTAACATGAATGACTCAAACAAAATTCGCTGCTGATGAGGGTATTCAAATAAAACAAACTTGATAGTGGAATTTAGCAGTGCTCTTCTGTTCTCCTGGCTTAAGGATAAAGCCTCTCCATAAACATAGAACCAGCTTTGAAAAACAATGGGTAGAGATGAAACAAGCAGCCAAGGATGATAGGATGCAATGGTTGTTAGGCCAAAGAGTTTGTAATACAAGAGATTGCCATAAAATTAAATTAATGTTTACCACTTTTATTGTTCTCAAATGTAAGGAAATTTGAGTTATGGTGCCAAGTACTGTAATACATTCAGTATTTTATCAGCATATGGTAGTATTCAATATCACACCAGTATTGACCAGGCACTTCATTAGCTCAGATGGTATCATGCTGGACTGCGGAGCGGATGGCCCCTGTAGGAATCACTACTGGGCGTTCTTGTTTGAAACTTGACCTAAAAAGGGAAGATGCTTTGCCTTGTTATTGATGTCTCAGAGCAACCAACATGGTGCACCCACCCCCAATGGGTTTATAATAGAAAAGTGCATTTCGGTCGCGGTTAATGCCATGTCAACAGTTCTCTTGTTTTGGCGGACTGAAACCAAATTCCAGTCCCTGAGTGGCTTGTAATCTGCACTTGCCTGTAGTTAACTCATTGAGACTGCCTGCTTTGGTCCCCTTTATTTTCACCACGATGTGCAGTTCTGTAGAAGTACCAAAATAAACTTAAAAGTAAACAAGGTTGTTTTTTCTTTCTTTTTAAAAAAAAAAAATCCTTCTTATGCAAAAGAAAGAGGAAGGAAGAGCAAAATGTATCATTTTTGTTGTAGGTTTTTTTGTTTGTTTTGTTTTTTCTGGGTTTTTTCCTTCTCAACCACAACACACGGACTGAAATTGTTTTCACAGAACAAAATTTGAACTTATCTTCTGCACAATGTAAAAGTTGCCTAGTATACAAAAGCCTTAAAAGGCATAGTTTTGCTGATACTAAATGGTCCATTTTCATTTCTTTATGGCCCTCTTGGTTTTTTTTTAAAGCCCTATGAACACATCTGATCATAAATTGTGTGGTCTCAATGAGTTAAAAGAATAATGAATATGTATTGTAGTATGTTGCCTGCTGATTTAAGAATTTGGCGGTTTCATCACAGACTAAAGGTAAAGCTCCTGTTGAGAAGGATGACAAGAAAGAAGTGAAGACCGCCCCATACAATTTTCCAGATGGTAAGTGCATGGTTTTGATTACGTATTATATTTTGCATTTCAGACCGATAGCCCTTTCCCATTAGCAGTTAAAAGAAAACCCCAACACTTTCTTTATAAATGGATGGTTCTCTCTTCCACTTTCCTTTCGGTGTAATGCATAATGGTTAGGATCTGGGTCCTTGAGGGCATGGGTTCACGTTCTTGCTGACCCAGATCTTTCCCTGTCTCCTTCAGAGTGAGATTTTAATGGTGCAGTTATTTAAATTTCCTGTATTACCGGTACTTTTTTTTGTGTTGAGTGAAAGAAATATGAGTCATGATACTTTGGCATTCAGTAGTAAAAGTAAAATACCAAAAGCAAGTCTTTTCAGTTTTTTTGGGAGGTGTCCTATCTCATAATTTGTCATTGGATTTCAAAAGATATTCTGAAGGAAATTATTGCATATGCTCACCTATATGGTGCAAAGAGCTCTGTGCAACCCCAATTTTGCATCATTGATTCTTCTTCTTCTCCTCCTCCTCCTCCTTTGTGTCCATGTCATGACTATACTTTTGTAAAAAGAACAGATTGATTTGTCTTTTAAAATGTTTTATCAATAGGCCTGTGAACTACTGTGTAACTTCTTTGATGTGTTTTTGGTATTCACAAATTTATACGGCTTGGTTCATGTTGCTTTTGACAGACACTGGCTCCAACAACAGTGGCTACTATGAGCTATCGGCTGTACTCACACACAAGGGCAGGTCCAGTTCAAGTGGTCACTATGTGGCCTGGGTTCGGAGGAAAGGAGGCAAGTGTCTGTTTGTTTTTGTAATGTAGCTTTCTTTTTA
>NW_004797466.1:203958-208522 GCF_000002075.1 Aplysia californica | reverse complement strand
TCGGCGCGGGCGGTTCCGGGCGAGTCAGGGTGGAGCGCGTAAGGGAATTCCCGGGCGATCCCGGGCGAGTTAGGGTGTAATGTGTTAACAAGGGGAATTGCTGTGTATGAACATGGTATGTCTACTTGGACTCGAAATGCCACTCTGCAGCTCAAAGTCACCATCAAGCATAAAAATATGTGTTGAAATAATAGATTTCGTGTTCACAAAGATTCATGTTCTGGGTGGCCAAGAAAAATAGTATGTGTACTGTTATGTGGTCTCCATTACTTTTTTTAACATATGGCTGTTTCTGCGGATAAATCAAACTTCACAATAATAAGATTAGGTTATTATGGTGCGTCTTGTATCAGTATCATTGTTGCGCCTTTTATTTTGATTATCAGGATTGGAGAATGTGTTTGCCTCTATATATTTACATTTGCCCCTGAAATTGTTAATTGACGAAGTAAAACAGCAATCTCCTCTTTTACTGCCTTTGTCCATGATAAATGTCTACTTGATATTATTGGTGTGTATGTAGAACATATGATAAAGAATAACGACATTTAACCCTGTCGTTGCCAGGGGGTATGCATTCCTACTGTCAGAGCTGATTTTCAGCTGAGTTCGTTACCCAGGACAGCAGCCTTATGTCTCAGTGTTAATGTTTTTTATTTCTGGTATAACAATATTCATACACATTGAATTTCCCTGGAAAGTTAATTTTTAAAAATTCAATTTGTTCAGTAAGAGGTTTGCTAGAAAATTATTCTATGCACAACAGTAAAGTCACATATTTAAGCAAAATTTAAATACAGAAGTCAAGAAAATAATCTGTGTGAAACAGTATTTAGTAGAGTATTTTAGCAAAATCCTTTTAAAGAAAGATTTAGAAATTGTTTAGCTTTGCATATGATAAAATTTGTTTTGTGATAGAAATTTGTTACCCAGACATACTATTGTACCATGATGACACTGGTTCTTAGAGTAAACTGATTGTTTTACCATTTAACTATTTGGCCAGGGGTAAATCATCCTGGATAATGGGATTTGTTGGAAATATTTGGACTGATTGTGGTAACATTGTTGATATCAGACAGGAGCACTGTGATCTGACCACTTTTCCTTCCTTTCAGGTGACTGGCATTGTGCGTACGTCTTGCTCTACAGCCCAAGACTGCTTGAAATTGATGAGGGTTCCAGTTAAGGGCTGTTGGAGGCCGGAAGCTGAGACAGATTACATGCGGACTAATGTTTGTTGTTTCTCTTGTCATTACCTTGGTTATGAGCATAGACAGGTAGCAGTGTTTTTGTTGGGGGTGGGGTATATTGTTTTCAATTTCAGATGGTCAGGGAACATGCAAACGTGCTCAGATATTGTAGAATTCACACTGATGACTATGGAGTCATTAAAATGATTGTGAAATATTTCAAACTTGCTCTATGTGGGCTTAATGCCTTTTTGTAGGGGATTTGTTTTGTTATTTGTCTCCTTTTGTGGGCTCAAATTCTAGACATGGTAACATAAGAATTGATTCTAACTGGAGCAAACAGAAAACTCAGCACTCAGTTAGAGTTTGTTTTTGTTGTTGTTGTTTTTTTCCGGGGGGGGGTTCTTCTTCTTTCTTTTTGCTCAGTCATGCATATGAGTCTCAAATGTGTAGGTCACTGATGTGACAGCAGTCATCATTAATTGCTCCTTGTGTGATATTGTGGGAATTTAGGACTCTCTTCTTGCAAGTTTATTGAATAGAATGCAAATGTTTTAGGGGATCTGCACAAGTCGAACATTCCTTGTGTTCACCATCATTGACTAACATACAACTCACTTGTCAGTGATGTTTCAGCAGTGAATGAATGTGGAATCTTTTTATTAAGAATTTTTGTCGGGCCTTGAAATGCAGCTCGTGTAAGACATTTTCAAGCTTTGGAAGCAGTTGAGCATATTATAGTTATTAGAATTATAGAGTAAGAATTTTCTTCTAATTTTATTTTTGGTCCCAATTTAGGAAGCATGGAATTAGAGAGTGGAAGATAATGTCCGTTAAGTTTTTTCTCTAGACCAAGATTTGCTGCGCTTTGGTCGTTTCCAGGGATGGAAAGTTGAAAATAAAATTTGTTATTTCACTTTTGTTCAAGTTTTAAAAGAAGTGTATTGTGTTATTTCAGGATCAGCATAGTATTCCTTATTCAATATATAATATAAAACTGTTTCATTAACAGTGTTGGCATAAAGAAAATTTGATGAATTTTTTATCATTTGTTTTTACATGTAGCATCAAACAATCTATATGAGATCGTTACGCTCCACTCTACTTTAAATGTTATAAAAGTGCTGTACCTTTTGTGAACATTTCAAAATTTGGATCACAGCTGATTTTTTTTTGGGTCTCTTGTGGGCTTAGGATTTCATAAGTACAGTACCCTGGTTACTCATGACTCTAAAGGAATGACATTCTAAGTGATTGCTTTGAAGACGATGACTTTTGAGAACCTGAGTGTTTTTTGTGCATGCTTTTGTATATTTTATACGTCCTCTTGCTGAGCTCTTTGATATCTAATCTCCAAAAGTTGTGGCAATATTTTTTTAAAGCAAGCTGTATCCTAGTGTCTGACTGCCTACATGCCTGTTATTTAATAAATGATGTACTCTGGTGTTTCTCGCCAGGATGTCATTTCTCTGTTTGATTTGTCATGTTCAAGTTGATTCTGTTACATGCCATGTCTCCTTTTCTGACCTGTTTCATGCAGTTGCGAGCGCCGTAAAACCCTATACTACATACTACTGACCTGTTTCAGTTTGTAGTGTAGGAGACTAAAGAAAAGAAAGTTGTGTGACTCCTCATAATGTGTTTATATTATGTAAGCCATGGCCAGTTCAATACAGCCCTTTTTTTTCAAAGCAGAATGCCAGTAGTACTGTTTTGCCTCTGTTTTATTTTTTGAGTGGTCGAAATCATTTATCCAGAATTAAAAGCCCTTTAAAAAAAAAATTCTAAGAATTGATTTAGTGGATGGGTGTGCCAAATTATAAATTTAATGAGATTTTCGGGTGGGTTTTTTTTTTAATCATGTTTTTCAAAAAGTGGGTTTTAGTTTATAAAACTGAGAATACCATTTCTCATGTCAAAACCTGAGAGCCTTACAGGACCTGTGCACCTGAGCTCCCCTTGGCTCTACAGTTAGATTTGCACCGCTGTTTGCAGAGGCATGCTTACACTTACAGTGCACAGAATAGTACTTGTCAGAGCTCAAAGTGTAGGTTTAGTCTTTGGTTGTATCCTGCAGACCACTTACAGTGGTCAGGTGTCTTGCGACCGCTTTGAAAATATTGTGTGAGTCAAGCTTTTGCGTGGTGTATGGTTTTGTGATTAGAAACCTGTGTGGCTGCTGCTGTTAAGAAATTTTCAGAGAAATAAGTTTTCCGGAGTTCTTTTAATGCATTTGTAATATGATTCTGAAAAGTAATATGGATGGATGTTTGTGAATGAGTGTGTGTGTGTGTGTGAATGCGCTCACATGCATACATATGTGTTTTGTGCCTCCATTCACATGGGCTGCCATATTGGCATTTGATTTATTTAAAATGGATGTGTACCTAATGGCTCTGTACATTGCTGTTTATCAAACAATTGAATAAAACTAATTCACTTCTGCTTCGTTGTTTTTGTTTTACTGTGTATTGTAATGTTAGACTGGATGCATCTTAGAGTAGAGCAAATGTTTGGTGTATCAAAATCAAAGCTTGGGTTGTGGTCCAGATGACTTCAATGAACACCACACAGTCAGCAGAAGCCAAGACATTCATTTATTTTTTTTTCTACTAAGTAAGAGTCGACGTGGCCACACCCAAGAATAAGAGTGCTTGTCCACAGCCTCCGCTCCTGACATCATAAAATGAGGATGAAAGCGTCAAACACTTAACTAATTTACGTTGTCCACAGCCTTTTTTCTGTTACACTCCTCACTGCTCCTCATTTTTGTTCGTCAAACATGTCGAATGCCTTACGGGGTGTGAGGAGAACCAGGTGTGATATATATTGTTACAGTGTGGCTCACCATACTACTCTGAAATCAGTACATGCTGTTCTTGTTAGCCTGTCGTTATATTCATCAATTGTTAATTGGGTTTTTAAAGATAAAGAGGGTGACTGATGGTATAAATATTGCTGCTGCTGATGATGATGATGATAACGATGATGGGATTAATGATCAAGGAAAAAAACAAGCAGTTAAGACAGGGGCGCACGTGGTCAGAAGAAATCAAAAATAGCTTTCTTTATCTGTAGATGGCGATAGACAGGCTCGCCTCGGTAGATAGTCAATGCATTTTCTTCATAAGAGAATATTTGGGGTAGGAGACTGAATTCTCCCACTTTGATGAGGTTACGACATAATATAGGATGAATCCAGTAACGACGATAATTGGAGAGATATTTCATTTTGTACTACATGTACTACTCACAAAAGAAACATTTGGCGTTTTCTTGTCAGCGCCATTTTGCCTCAGGTGCCAAAATATTAGCGGAGCGGATGGTGTTGATAAGACGACCTGCACGTTTCATCATCATCATTGTCTTTC
>NW_004797466.1:177738-202176 GCF_000002075.1 Aplysia californica | reverse complement strand
TGTGATTGAACGTCTCACATTTTCAATGATTTACTTGGTAGAATACCTCCCCATCGCTTAGACTGAGCTTCCTTTCCAAAAATGCTTTTCCCGTCTTGGTCCTTTACAGGTACTTCAGGTTTCCCATATTTTCCAGCAAGTGTCCTTGTGGTATGGTAAAGGATTCGCATGTGCCCTCCTATCGCTGCTTCAGTGCTTCCTCTGCCTTCTCTGCTAGTCTGTTTATGAATTCCTCCTTGTCTTTTCTTATTGATTTCTTGACATCTTTAGCTGTTTTCCTGTACTGCACGTTTCTGTCCTTATATAATTTCACAATGAGGAGCGGAGGCTGTAGACAGTGGACACCTTTCCTGACTTTTGTCTGGTCTGTTGCCCCGGTGAAAGTGAAAGTACATCTTTTCATCTTATATTGCTTTTGTGAAAGTATGAAAGAGACTATGAAATCCCTTTGCTTTTCTAAGTTTTTAGAGTCCTACAAACAAGGTCATGGCGGGGGAGCCAGTAAAATGTTTGTCCTCTGTGTAGTGTTAAGATTGAGGGGAAGTTTAGCTTCAGATTCAGAGATGGTGGCACCTTCCCAATAGTACCAGTTCAAGCGGACTGGTGCCGGTAATGACACCGCCTACGGTGCGTGTAGGGTCGGAAACCTGTCCAGCCCTAGCTTTGGTGTTAAGAAATTCTTTATCAGCACAAGTTACGACGATGATTGGATGATGTAACTTGACTGTTTCCGTCATATTATTATATGACCGACTGAAGGGTCAAAACGTTGAGAACATGACAAGACGTACATCAACAGCAACTACCCATATAATTATATATTATCCTTCAGTCAAAGAATGCCAAACAGTATAAAAATTTATTTTTTTTAATTGGAAAAGTCTGTGGGGAGCTTTGATCAAATCTGGATCATCGGTAATACATAAAAGTAATAAATCTACATGTCGAAAAAAAATGCTTCCTACAGTCCTGCAGCGCAACTGGGCCACGCCAGCAAGTACTGACATCATTAAGGAACTTTGATCGAAAAGTAGTAGTCTTCACGGAAGCTGCCATGGCCACTGACGCAGTTAGCTCACGAAATGTGCTCATGCGTGGCGTCATTTTCGATTTGGCTCTTGATATCATCCGCCTCTTATTCTCATCGGAAATGTCTGCGTCACAGAGTGTACGTTAAGAGTCCTTTTTCTTTGTCTTTTTTTTTCTTTTTTCTTTGCTATGATTTTTTTAAATGTTTGAAGCATTTAAGCTCAGTAGACAAATCTAACTTTTACTCAACTGCCTCTCCACAAGTAAAAGTAGGTAAGCAGTTGTTGTTGTTTTTAGGGAAGTAGGGAAATGACTGCCGCTTGGACTCAAAACAAAGAAGCTATTTTAAAGAAAAGTAATCGTGGAAAGCAGGGAATGGACGACTGGGGTAAGAAAGAGAAGGGTAGATACGTTATGTTGTAGTGTGGTCTTAGGTCACTTAAACATACATGTCCTTGCATTTGTTTAGACAGATTGATAGAGTTATGAATGAATCTTGTTTTTTACGTCATGTAAAGGGACAATAATGAAGTAGGCCTCTGACCATTTTTTAGTCTACATGGATTATTGTACAGTATTTTATTTCACTGTACTGCTTCATACTCCAACACAAGTTTTACATAATATTGCCTTGTTAGTATGGATGTTTTCCGAAGTATGTCCTGCTCTTGAGGACTAATCGGCAATTGTTCGTCTGAGTCTGATATGTGTATTGCCTGTACCATATCGCACAAATACAATAATGTAGGCCCTACATGTACGGGCCAATACTGGAACACAGCTGTTCAAACCATTATCAGTCACACTGTTGCCAGAAGAAAAAAACGTAATCCCTGTGCTCATCTTCGCTATGTTACGATGGCGCTCATTTTCATGCTCTTTCTATGCACTAAGGGGATCCAAAGATAGTATTTACCGCAAGGTCTTCATGTTCAGGTTAGTCTCAGAAGTCCCTTTACTTTCTCTAAGAGTAAGACGCAACTTGAACTAAGTCCAGGCATGGTAGAACGCCACAAGATTGCTCAGGTGAAAGCGTAGGCCTATTTGGGAGTCATCGCCGATGCTCATCACCCATATCATGACAAGATGGGAATAACTACGCCCACGTCAACGTAGAGGGGCTGAATGGTTGAAAGAGGCAGCGACGACTTTGGTTAAATATGGTACTGTAAAATGCAAGACATCCGAAGGAGCAGCGAATGGGTCAGCGTCACCGACACACTTGGCCATACTCGGGTACCGTAGTGTAAACTTAGCTATTAGGCAGAGAATGTCGTGAGTGGCCAGAGGGGGCAGCCAATGCCGAGGTAGAGACGCTGATAGAGAACAACAGTGAACAGATGGATCAGTACAGCGTGGGGTCAAATCTGGATGGGCTTTCAGCGCCACTGTTTAATGGGGATCATGTACAGAGAGAGCAGACAGGGGCAACTAGTATAACCACGTTCAACATGTGCATGGATATGAAAGCCATCACAGATGGAGGCCTTAAACTGGATTTTAAGGCGACAGGGCATCAGTCTGGTCACTGACACGATGAGTACCATCGAAAAAGTGAAGAAGCGCATGATGATGTATGCAGTCTGGCGAGAGGCGATGCGAAGCAGCAGACTCACCACAAAGATTGTATGGATCTTCAGCCCTGGTCATTGAAGAGTTCGAGGCAATGAACGTGCTGATAAACTAGCCCGCCAGGTTGAGAATGGCGGCACCATTCAATTAGGCCTATAATATGTCCACCAACAGTCATAGCAGCACTTACAGCATGGTTCAATTACCACAGAAAAGATGAAGGCTCCATATCTCACACAATGTAAAGACTGAGGGGAGCTGGTTACTCAAGATGGCCGGGGAGAGGTACAGCAACCTGTGTGGAAAAACCAGAAAAATATCTAATAGCTGCTTATAACTGGCACGATCAGCAAACCGCATCCCTTCATTGATCTTCTGGAGAGGAGGGAGTAAGCAGCTATGACATTTTACCGCCTGCAATGATAGGCTCTCCGATTCTTTTCTCCAACTAAGTAAGCGGGCTAAGTAAAAACACATATGCAGCCAATACCATAAGCCAAGAAGCTACAATTTAAAAAAAAAGAAAATTACAAATTTTTGGCTTGTGAAATGTTATCAGCTGGCCGACGAAATATATAGTCCCATTATATTAGTAAAGTTAGAAAAGGGAAAAAGGTATATATTGATTCTGTAAGACGGAAGTATGATACCTACAATTGAAGAATGCAATAATTAATTAAGTAAATAGCAATTTTATTTGGCTAACGGTCCAAAAACACCAGAAAAGACGACGCCGACAATATAAACAAGGGTACAGCAACACTTTCCGGACAACCATTAGCGAGTCTCATAACATAAACTGCCTTGGTTGTTACCACTACGGGATTTTAAAATGCCCTGACGTTAGTGATCTCTCTATAAATGTATATATATCTATGACTCCCGATTGCAACCCACTTCTCTTTGCCATAACAACAAAGAAAGGTAACTCCTAATGTTCAATCAAAAAGTAGTTTCGTTTTCCATTTATAAATGATGAAGGCTGATGGATGACTATCAGGTAAATTCAGGTAATTTGAGATCAAAGAAGAGAGTGAGAACATAGTTAGGGAGGACTTCCGTAACGAGCGATCACTATGAGACAGAGCAGAATTGAGGGGTTAGGGTTAGGCCTCTTCTTTATTGTGTTTGATGGGGTGGTCGCTCGTTGTCGTTGAAGTCCTTCTTCTTTGGCCTTTGGTTGGTTGTAATAATGAGATCTAAACTGTCAGTCTGTGATTGAACGTCTCACATTTTCAATGATTTACTTGGTAGAATACCTCCTACACGAGATAATAAGAATATTACTTTATGACATGATAAAATAAACGTTGTTGTATGTTGTAGTTTCGTTCGTTATACGGGGTCCCCACTACAGCTGGATCGGGCAGATCGCCCGACTTGATCGCCTGAAACTGAAAACAAACATGTTTGTTTTTGAGCCGATCCCAGCCGTAGTGGGCACCCCGTATTAAATTCAAGAGTAGGGGGTTTCAGAGGGACCTGACCTAATAAGGGCAAGGGCATGCCCCCCTGAATTATAAATCCTAATTTGATGTTTTGCTATTAGTTTGCATCCCTGCTCTTTGTGTAGCCTATTTCAAATAGTATTTGGTCATCAAGACTTCTGGATTTCTTCTCTGGATGTAAACAAATGGATCGTGGACTTTAACGAATGGAACTACAAGATCACCCACCACCCTAGCCCTAACCCAACCCAAACCCTACTGCCTTAACCTTAGCCTCTACCCTAACACTCTATTCTTCTATACTGTATTTCATTTTCATAGTGGTCGCTCGTTACAGAATTCCTCCCTTTATTCTGACCATTCTAAGTTTATTTTCTATGGTTTATAAAAATGAGCATTTTCAGTTTGGTAAGGAATTAATTTTGAATTTCGCCTGGGTGGCAACGAAAGCCTACTCTTATTGATTTAGAACCACCGAAGACAATCTTTTTGTGATTTTTGTTTTGGTAAGTGTTTCAAGGCGCACTTGCAACTGCAATGAATGCGCAAGGGATAGATCTTTAACGTGCACAACTTGCACACGAGACTGAGATTTTTTACCCTTATCTGAGAAGGCCAGGTGTCAAATCTTACCTACCCTAAGTTCAGGGGTATGGCTGAAAAACAGCAGTTAGAAGGAGCCAAGGAGTAGCTGCAAAAAGGCAGCAGAAAGAATCAGGAGCCCAGAGGGGGCAGAAAGTGGAGACAAAAGCAGACGACAGAACATGGTTAGAGAGCAGGAAGAGGCAAAAGGAGAAAATTTTTTAGAGAAGAAGAGTTTCCGTTGCTGTCAGGTTTCGAACTTGGGAAATATCGAAGGAGAATTGTGAACACTGTACCTCTTGACCACAAGATTCCCCATTCTAATTCTTAAAAAAATATATATTATTCCGCGCAAGGCTTGCTTTGCAGAACTGCATTGACCTCTGCAGAAGAAGTAGGGCCTTTGTTGAAAATTCATAAAATTTGTAGGCCTGCAAAACAAATGGAATGATGTAATTTTAATGTAAATATGTAAAGATAGTGATGGTTGCAATTGATTTCCTATATACGACTATTTATGTGTTTGTTATCCCATCTTTGGAAATACGGTTGAACCCACCCTTTTAACGGAAACCTGTGTAAGATTGAAACCTGTCAAAGTGGAATCACCTCGCTCCCCGAGTGATAAATCACTCTATTATTTGCTGTATAAAACGTAAACCTGCCTAACGCCAATGAAAACAGATTTTTAAGAGAAATTCCTTCCTTTTGAACGATTTTTACCTGTCTAAGTCTAAGATCACAGAAAATGCTTTGCCTAATCAGCCCGTGATATATTTATCATAGCCCGTGGCTCTGAGCTGTTTGCGCTTGATAGCTTTTGTTACCGTGAGTATCTATAGAAGACCCATAGGCTGTGTGTATACAGATTTACATTGGTACACGCTATATAATGTGATGTTTATTAAACTGCAAGGTAGCACATTTTTACCATTGTTTCAATTCTCTAGATGTTGATGTGTGTAATTTTTGGAAACATGGCAATGGAAAGATAATGACCATTTTACTTTTCTCACAGGTCAAGACAAGAGAAATGTCTGAAAGCATATTAGTGGGGCAACTCAGTGAAATCATCAGAGTTGGTGGAAGAAAGCGGCTTACTGTTCGAGGCCGTGATATATTTATCATAGCCCGTGGCTCTGAGCTGTTTGCGCTTGATAGCTTTTGTTACCGTGAGTATCTATAGAAGACCCATAGGCTGTGTGTATACAGATTTACATTGGTACACGCTATATAATGTGATGTTTATTAAACTGCAAGGTAGCACATTTTTACCATTGTTTCAATTCTCTAGATGTTGATGTGTGTAATTTTTGGAAACATGGCAATGGAAAGATAATGACCATTTTACTTTTCTCACAGGTCAAGACAAGAGAAATGTCTGAAAGCATATTAGTGGGGCAACTCAGTGAAATCATCAGAGTTGGTGGAAGAAAGCGGCTTACTGTTCGAGGCCGTGATATATTTATCATAGCCCGTGGCTCTGAGCTGTTTGCGCTTGATAGCTTTTGTTACCGTGAGTATCTATAGAAGACCCATAGGCTGTGTGTATACAGATTTACATTGGTACACGCTATATAGTGTGCTTCACTGTATAATAATATAATGATACTGCTATCATTTACTTGTTCCATCTCTTCCAATTTCCAAGTAACCATTTGCAGCTGGGTGAGCTTGAGGAAAATGGGAACTGTAGGTATGTTATATCTTGAGGATATGTGGCCTTTAGTAACAAATGTATTCAAGTTACCCCTTAACAAGCTTTTTATGCTTTACAACTTGTTTCAGTGATTACTATATTTTTTTAAGAAAGTCATACAGCCAAAAAAATCCATCTCAGTTTGATTCATTATCCTTGTTATTGATGTCTTGAAAGGCTTGCACTTTTATTTTTATGAAGTAGATGTGCATCATAAGCATAGAAGACTGATTGCTAGGAGGTAAACTATTTTCATGCTTTCAAATAATATTTTCATACTTTTCACCATTAAAAATCATTAAAAAACAATTTCCTCTGGTGTGTTTGCAATTTTAACTAAGTGTAATAAATCTGTTTAACGATACCACTTTTTTCATTTAATAATAAGCTCTCAAATGATGGTTATATCATGATGATAGAATGATGCTTGTTCTGCTCTCTCATATTTGCCAGATGCTGGTGGTCCTCTGCACATGGGAGACATTGAGGTTTGTAATGAACTTTTAATTCCCAGTAATAATAATAATAATAATAATAATGTAGATCATTTCTATTCCACCCACTCCCGTATGAACACAGCTCTAGGCACTTCACATAAATGCAAGCACGAACAATATTCATGTACACACGCGCGCACACACAAACACATACACACACACACACACAAACACATACACACACTAAGGCACACATTACACGCACACATGTGCACACACATTCATGCCAAACACACACACACACATCTACTTGCTCATCACATGGGCACGCTTACACATTGTTACGAAATGAGCACATTTACAAATTCACATAATAAAATAATACAGTGGAGTCCACTTATAATGAGTCCTGAAATAGCGAGAAGTCTGTTATAAAGACATTATTCTAAAACCCCGATTTTTTCTCTTCTTTATCTTTGTAAATAAAATACTGCTATAGCGCAATCAGACAAACAAGCGAGTTGGTTAGAGCGGAATATAGCTGCTGCTGTGCACAGTGAATAGGTAAATTATACATTTATAATGTAAGACCTCGCCAGTTGAGAAACTTGTTGATGATCTAGCGAAACAAAGAATGGGAGAGCCCACATGTGTGTCAACAATGAAGGCCGGGGAGAATGAGCGGGAAGGGTGTGGCATGCACTGACAAGTAGAACGCATCGCGTGATAGGCCAGCCTAGTCTAGATTATCTAGGCCTACCATGCCTCTCACTTCTCCGATGCGGGGATGGAGAGGTCACAATGATGTGATGTATGGAGCGAATGTGTGACATGCGCAAGCAGACGGAACGCACCACAGGGTGTGATGAGGTGGGGGACAACACAGCGGACGAGTTAGTCAAGAGCGCTTTCTTTCTGATCGCCAATGCCAAGCTGTCAAAATCGCTAGCGCTAGAGAAAGAAACCTGATTCAATTTTTGATCAAGTATGACCTAGAGGTCATGTATAAAAAAAATCATCATCAGGGGAGTTAACAAAAAGAAATAAATAGAACACCCAACTCATAGATTAGGCCTACTTTATTATTTCTCTTGAATTTATTACTGGATCCCTTATGAGGAGAATCCTGCTATAACGGACATTTACCAGCAGTCCCCTCCCTCTTGTTACAACAGGATTCCACTGTATACGCAATGTAATTAGCAAAATACACAAATGGATACATTGTCGTTTACATAACATTGTACGGTACTGAACATGAATCTACTGACATAAAAATGATGTCATTAAATGTGTGTTTAAAGATATTTTAGATTTAGACTCAGATGTTTGTATGTCTCACGGGTAAGGAAAGAGAGTTCCAAACTGATGGAGCGAAGTGGGCAAACGATCTTTCCGCTTACCTTTTACCTCCTTTTCTAGGAACTCTTGAAAGATATTGATCCAGTTCAGTGGAACTCAGTTTCGGTTCAACGATCTCGGATTCAACGAAAACTTGGATTCAACTAAATGAGCTGGATTTCCCAATTTTTCTATTTATAAAAATCAATAAAATAACTTGGATTCAACGAAAACCTAAATGAGTAAGCTCGGATTCAACAAAGTCGCTTGCAGGGTGAACTGCTTCATGCGACCAATCAGCAGCCTCCTTTCATACCAACACAGGCGTTGTAATCACGCTCCCATGTCCTAGCGCGTGTTGGGGTCAGTAGTGCGGCCAGCACTCGTGTGACTGTGTGTGTGTGTGTCTGGGGGATTGAGGGGAGGGGGTACAAACAGTCCGGGTATGGAACTTCAGTAGAGAAACAAATGCGACACAGTTATTTTTTTCACCAGCTACTGATCAATATATTACAGTGATGAGCTAATCTTGACATAGATACAAAATGATTTGCGCGCTGGACTGTGGAATCAAACGTTGCTGTATGCTAGGCTCTACACAACAACGTAACTTGTTTAGTGAACAAAACGTTGTAAATGATAGCTGACACAAGCATGTATTTGAACAAATCGGCCCATATTGCAGTGTGTGCTTGGTGGAGTTTAGTGTATTTTCCTGGAATTTTCCAGCACTTCTTTGGTAGCAAAGAAATGAAAATGCCTCTCATTTGAAACCAAACTACTTTTAATTGAGAAAGTCGAATACGTTATACATTACTTGCTCGTTACCTGTAATTATCTACACAACAACCTCATATACTTGCCATAACGAACAGTCGGATTCAACAAAATTGAATGCCAGGCCCGACGACTTAGTTGAATCCAAGTTCCACCGGACATACGATTGGGAGTTTATAGATATAATCTACTTTCACTAAATGAGACCTCTCTTTAACAAAATTTGTAAAGCAATCAGAGTTCTGTTTGAAACACAAAATGGTGCTCTGATCCATAGAGGGTAATTGTACCAGGCTTGTTGGTTTTGTTCTTTCATACTCTAAGATGTCAGCAAAGAGGAGGCAGTGTTCCTGTAGCCGTTTTTGTGTGATGGGATTCTAAAATTGAAACCTTGAAATACTATTGGGGGGGGGGGGGACAACATGTTCATTTATTAACTGTCAGAACTAGTCATATTATTAGTGACTGTGATCTTAATCATCCAGTATTATGAATTTGCTCTTCAGGAAATGCCAGGATATACCTGTGTTGTCTGTCCATGGCACCGATACAAGATTACACTACGCTCTGGGGAAGGGCTCTACCATGTGAGTTTAAAGAAATTGACAACTGCTATTTTGTCAACAGTGCTAAAAGTGGCATCTGTGGCCTTGTGGTTAGGCTCTCAGACTGGCAATTTGCATTTTACGATACCACATGTGCATATTATACAGAGACAGATGTGTTTGAAACTCTAATTGTAAAAATGTCTTTTCTGGTTAGAAAAAATCAGAATTTAAGACAGGTTGTATCATTTTTTAACTCCATTGGATGAATGGAAGAGGAGGAGGAGAAGAAGAAGAAGAAGTAATCAAACAATTTCTGATTATATTATCCATTTTTATAGATTTAAGCGCGTCAAAAATTTATCCCTTCTTTGTTGGTTGATTTCACAGTCCATTGATCCCCACAACCTGTCCAAGCCTCCCGTGCTGTGTTCTAAAGGTGTCAAGCAGAGGACGCACCTAGTGACCTTAGAAGGGGATGATGTCTATGTGACCCTGTCCACAGGTGACCCTGCTCATACAAAATTGGAGTCTGATCAGTACAACTCTCCGGCCAGCTGACCACAGGAATTATATCTGTAATTTTTTTTAGATAGCCTACTCTGTATGAGACAAAATGCTATTTTTTGTGTCATATGTATTTTTTAGATTTGCTTTGGGCTTTGCTTTAAAAATGATTTAAGGATTTTCAAGTTTTTACTCCTGACTACCCAGTACGAATATCCAAAGTTCAAGAAAGCCCCTTGAGGTATTTGAACCGGCGTAGCGTCTTTTTTAGTCCAGTACAGTCATCATCATCATTGCCTTTCTCACCCTGCATCAGAATATGGGCCACAAACACTTTTCTCCTTTCCTTATCCTGGGCTAGCATCTTGATATTATTTCACGTCTTCCCACTTTCCAGTACAGTACCAAACAAGATAATCCTTCTTGATTACTTGATTCCAGAACTGTGATGTTTAATTTCCCTATGAAAATTACCCACCATAAGAAAAGCTTACTTTGTGCAGACCCTTGACAGGGGGCTCTCGTGGCCTAGAGGTTAAGGTGTTAGCTTCTCATTCAAAGGTCCCGGGTTCGAATCGGGGTAGCGACTGAAAAATTTTCTTCTCTAAATTTGTTTCCTTTCACCTCATTTCCTGCTCTCTAGCAATGTTTTGTCGTCTGCTTTCGTCTCCTCTTTTTTCCCCCACCCCCTCACCTCCTTTGCCCCTTCCTCTGGGATCCTGATTCTTTCTGCAGCCTTTCTACTGCTACTCCTTCGCTTCTTCTTACTGCTGTCTTTCAGCCACACCCCTGATCTTCTGGTAGGAAAGATCTACACCTAGCCTTCTCGGACAAGGGCGAAAAATCTCGGAGGGCCCGTCTGCAAGTTGCGCTCGTTAAAGATCCTTTGGTGGTCTAAAATCGATAAGAGTAGGCTTTGGCTGCCACCCGGGCAAAATTCAAAATTTCCTACCAACTGAAAAATATTAGGTGTGTCCCGCTCGCTCATTTGACCTTATGCAGTTGCGAGCACCGTAAAACACTTTACAAAAACAAAAGACTCTTGACAAGAAAGGTATATAGTATATATATAATATAATATATGTATGGTTTTTCTTAAATTAATTAATGAGTGAAGCAAGACTATTTTCTAGGATTCTGCATACAATTTTATCTAAATATTCATGATGAAAAATTTAATATAATGTCTGTATGTTTGTCAGGAAAGTTTGAACCAATTATGGTGTTTTTATAAAGTGGAAAACCCGAAACGTCTTTCATTCAATGTGTACCAAAGTGTGATCAACCATGTGACATTGATGTTAAGAAAAAAAATGATTTCTTAAAGTTAATGCTCGCTGAGTTTCCGCTTTAGGATTGTGAATGATTTTATCTCTCTTTGTATCTTCTTTATGTTACTGTAGTGTTCTTGTACTTTGTATATATTGTCCTCCAAACTGTGCTTATGCATAACAAGAATCTTGTGGAAACAAGCTAACAAGTTTGATTGTCATTGTGTAAGATATTTTTTAGATGTGAGTATTAGTTCTCATAAATTATATTTTACTTGCCTCTATCTTTTTATTAGCTGGTCCTCAACCGCAACTGTAGATATAATATAGCCTTGAAAGGGTTTAGTGCCAGTGGCATTTACCCCTTCAACCCCAGCAAGATTTTGTCCTCTGACAAACTTGCCCCAAGTCTGTTATGTTAGTAGTCCTACAGACTTCAGACAACTTAAGAATTAACCAGGACAACAAGGATGTTGACTGGGAAACGTGTGTTTATTGTTTCAATGATTGCAAAACTGCTGGCACTGTTGTGTACAGCAATGATTTACTTTAATTAAGCTTTATTATGGACAATTATATAACTTCCCTACTTTTTGAGATAAATTTTAATTGTCCACTTATTACGACAAGGGATGTAAAGCGTAGCTTTTAGAGTAATTGGAATTCCAACTTTAGGGCTTGGTACATCAAGTTCATTTGAGGTGTTGTATTCTATGAATGATGTCCAATTCCAAAACTTTGAATCAATTGAATCTGTGTGTTTGCTTTTAACACTGGTACTAAAATAACAAAGTAGGAAATTTGAATTCTAAACAACCGTAATGGTTTTACAAATAAGTGTAAAGGGTTGGAGTCTAGTGTGAGTTGCAAGTGTAATGGCCTTAGTAGCCCTTTTCGATTTCATCCCTACAGAGTGTTTTTATTGGGCTTTTTAATCACTCGGCCATCTACTAGTGCATGGTGCGTTTGCCTGAGAGCTCACTGCTGCTGTGCGAGGGAGCACAGGATTGCTCGAGGCAATATCCTGCTGGGTAGGTGGGCATGAGAACTCGACCTGTGACTCTGTGCCGGTGGACTGATTATTGGCATGGTCACTGCGCTGAGGTTGATTGTCTTGATCATCTGGTGAGGATGGTTGGGTAACTGGGATGTGATAGCTCTTGCGCGGAAAAGGAGAATTGCGTCAAAGGCTTGTTCCATCTTCAGTCGTCACATCATATGACCTTGGATTGTCATATTTGCTGATGACAGCTGCCTTTTCCCAGTGCCCAGGGTGGATCCTGACTTTTACTGGCTTTCCAATTTCAAATGGTAATCTCTGCCTAGTCTTCCTGTCATAGTAGGATTTGGCTTTTGTTTGGATTTATTTCAGCTTCTCTTTCATGTCGTTTTGCTTGGATGTTGGATTCAGACCTGCTGGTACAAGGTCGCTTAGCCTACGTCCCATAAGCATTTCTGCTGGAGAGTAGTCCAAGCCTGTAACTGGAGTATTCCTGTATGCCAGAAGTGCAGCATTAGGATCCTTTGCTTTCTTGAGGATGTCTTTGAAGATCCTGAGGAAGCGCTCTGCTTGTCCATTTGGTTGGGGGTATCTTGGACTGCTGGTTATGATTCTGAAGTTCCAACTCTTTGCAAACTCTTCCATTTCCAGACTCCCAAAAGAATTGTTGTCCGCTATGACTTGTTCAGGGGTCCCATGTCTTGCCAAGATTGGTTTGAGCCCTGTGATGACTGCTAGTGTTGTCTTTTGCTTTAACTCAGTAACTTCTGCATATTTAGAAGTAGTCGACAACTACAGGAAAATCTTTTCCACCATACTGCCCTTAATTTTATCCAAGGTGCATCTGAGACAGGGTGTGGTATCTAGATAACTTTGGGGTATTTGCTTATAGAGTATCGGATCGATCAGCAATGTTCACAATTCTGAAACTGATAAGATGAAAGACATGTAAACTCACATAGACTAACAAGCATCACAATGTACAGTCATCTATGCTCCCCCAATTTCTTTGCGATACAGATGTGATTTCAGGCCACACTTGTGAGAGGCAAAGACTGAGAAAGAAAGTTAGACGGGACAGTCGTAAACAAAAGAATAATTCCTGGTATCAGGTATGAAAAATGAAGTGGAAGAATTTGAACCAGTAACGTATCTTGTTGACAAGTAAACAAACAAAAGTCCACAAAATGAAACCAACGACTGTGCTGAGCACAAAAACATAGGCTGACAATCGGACATATCAACAGGGTATGGTGAACCAACAAGGAGGTGAAACACCAGTCGTGGTAAACGTAGTCATGGACTGACAACTGAACATAGAATCAATTCGTGCTTCATGTCCATGGGCTAGGTGCGTGAACCATAATGTCACTTGTATTGTATAATGGGGTTTCTGATCTAGTTGCACGTTTCGTGACAGATAAAGTATATTTTTTTTAAAGCCAGGTTTGTTGAATGGTTGTAGGGCTCTCAGGGCTCGTGGTTCTCGCCATATATGGGTGTGGTCGGTGCAGTAGTACGCTCTGCCGCAACATTTTTTAATGTTGGTTCTGCCGATGTGGTAATAGCTGCGGGGGGCTCATTCGCCATGGGTGCAACTGCTTGTTGTGATGGACTATCACCGTTTATGGGCACCCCTTCAACGCTGGTGTCGGCAGGTGTAGGCGGTTGCACAGGTGCCGGTGATTGACAAGGCGTGTCTTGGGGGATCAGGAGACGCGTTGGTCTGGTGCACTAAGGTGTGAGCATGGGACGTTGGAATCATGGCTAGGGGGTGATCTTGTTATCACGGATAGGTAGGGCCTACTTGCGGAGGAATTTCCTGTTTCGTAGTGTCACTCTGCCCAATCCATCCACTCTGATGATGTACTCTTCAAACTGTTGAACCTCTACCACGATGCCTGTTTTGTCCCATTTAGTGGGGAAAGGGACCTGTCTGGTTCTGAATACGGACGCAATCGCTGACTACCAATGGAGGTAACACCCTGGTATGTGCAGACAGTCTTTCGGCATCCCTCGTGTAACGATTCCTGAGGGCTTTTTCTCTAGAGGATAGGGTCTCTTGCCACGTCGGATGGGGAAGGTACTTCTCAGGGTGAATGGGAAGGAAATCGCGAATGGGTCGGTCAAATATGCACATGGCAGGGGATAGTCGGGTATCCCTGTCTGGGATATTCCGGTATTGTAGTATCGCACGCTGGAAGAGGGTGGTGTTGATGCTGCCACCAGGGCCCGTATTGTCGACAATCTTCCGTTTGACAGTTTTAACTCCGATTTCAGCCCGACTGTTGCGTGTGGAAACGCCACTGATGACAGTCGCTGGTTTACTCCCCAATCCCTGAGAAAGGTTCTGGTGGCCAGCGAAGTGAACTCAAGGCCTCCATCAGAGGAAAGTTCATCGCTGATACCATAGGTAGCAAATGTGCGACGCAAGCTGGATATGAGTCCTTGTAACTCATTGGCAGCCTTTTCTACAATTGGCCAGTTGCTATATCTGTCGACTTTGACCAGGTAGTTGTGGCCTGCATGATGAAAGAAGTCGGCACAAAAACATTGAAACGGGTACTAAGGTTGTATTGGCGGAGTTGATGGGGCATTCGGTTGTGATGGCGCCATTCGGTGGCAGGATGAACAATGGAGACGCATTTCGTTAATGGCAGAAGTCATGCCCGGCCAAAAGAATGAGGCATTCGCGCGGGAGCATATTTGAGACACACCCTGGTGGGCAAAGTGTAGTGATCGCAGAACCTTGTCACAAAGGCTAGGGGGGTGACAATGCGGTCATTATAAAGGACCACTCCGTCAAAAGTGTTCAAGTTGTCTCCATATAATAAACTCTTGAGTTCGTCCGGGGGGTCACTTTTCATCTGAGAGAATCCGTTCTCCACAAGATTAAGTAGAGTAACTTGACCACTTGCGGCCACGAGCGAACATTCCCCCTAGCTAGCACTGCTTCTGCACTAAGAGATTCCCAACTTGATTTTTGTGGAGAAAAAAGCTGCAGGAAGGGCTCTGACCTGGCCGGGAATTTAAAGACTTCAATTATAGGGTGCACAACTTCGGCGTACCACTTGGCGGCCGGCAGCCCTGGGTGCGGCCGACGACGAGCCAACGGTGCGGCCACCTGACTTAAGTGTGGCCGAATCCATGACCGTTATGCGGTCTACTTTTGATCAGAGCATGCAAACAAAATGGAAATCAATGACAGCGTAGATCTATGCAAAAAAGTGCAAGGATGGTAGATCTAGATCTAGATTACGTCTACTCTTGATAAGAACAGAACGGACAAGTCTCACGTCTCTGGCCTCAAGGTACGATCTCCACCGCCATGCTGACCAAGTGAATCCCCACTCTCGTGCATAGTGTCTGGCTTTCCTTCCACTTCAGCCAATGCTGGCATTTCGTTTCCAGTTCCGACCATTTTGCAGTCCTCCACCTCTTCTTCATTCATCTCACGCATAGCATATTATTCTCTTTCTACTCCAACCACTGGTCTTTTGTGTGTTCCCATCTCCGTCACTCTCAAGCATGTCTTTTCTTTCTGTTTCTTCTGCTTCAACCACTTGTCTTTTGTTTCATATGCCTTCATTGTCAGCAGCAACACTGTTTCTATTTCTCTCCGTCTGTAGTCCGCATCAAGTGCAGGCGTTTCATTGTCCATGTGTCATCTCTGTGGAGTTTCATATATCCTTCCACAACCCCCACTTCGGCAAACATGGATTCCTCAGTTGAACATTCTTCTTCCATGAAATCTTCCAACTGCATGTCATCTTCCTCAAACAGTATCATTTCACTTTCAATTATATCTGTACTTGTATCATAGTCTGAATCGCTCAACCTCATCTTGGATTTGTTTCCTTTCACTTTGTACTTCTTTTCTTTTGCTTCTTCTTATTCTCCGTCCCCTTCTCCTCGGCTAGTCTCCTCTCTTCTTGCATCTTCTTTCTATTTTCTTTCTCCACTTTGCTTCTTTAGTTCCTCTCGCTGTTTTTCTCTTTCCTTTCCCGTCTTCCATTTCTCCTCTTCCATTTTGGCTATACTCTGTCCGTTTTTCTCATTTCCATCTCTGCTTTCCTTTTGATCTTCCTCTCCTTGTTGATTAGAGAGTAAATAAATTATTGTCCACTGATGAGCGATGGAAGCTTTTCCAGCGATGTCCTTCTCTTGCTGCCATTACTCCTGCGTTGCAAAGTAGGAAGAACGAAGGGATCTTTCAGTCTCAGATTGACTTGGCGTCTCCCCATCCCTTCACTGACTGCTTGTTACACATTGTATAAAGCTTCTTTTGTCCCCTTCGGTTTCCCACTCATTTTGAGACCTGGGAAAACACATTTTTGGGGGATAGATTAGTGTTCACTCCATGCCATACTTGAGTTTTTGTTTGAGTTGGCGTTTAAAGTCTCTAATTAAAACCAGTAGGTCATTTAGGCAAATCAACGTGCTGTTACACTGGGATATGCAATGTAACAGAATTTATTATCCCATCCAGTCACAGTGTACTAACCCCGGGCCAACCTGTCATAGCACTAGTCCCATAATGCCGACACCAAGTGGGACAGCTACTAGACCTAGATTGCCAGTTTGTTTTAAGTCTTCGGTATGACTTGGTCGGGAATTGAACCCACCATCTTCCATTTCCGAGGAGGACGCCTCACCACTAGGCCACTGAGATCGGTACCATGCTTGAAAATATCGTATTGTTTTGTTACCAGTAGATCTAGATGTAGCTTTATTAAGCTTTGCAAACAGCCTACCTCTGTCAAGAACAAGGTCTAGATTCTGTCTCAATACCTTAGCCTTCATTTGACCAGGGCTATCTATCATTTTGGACGCTGGCCGCGGCCAGGACCTCTACTGTAGAGCCCGTCCTCGGTGCGGCCGATTCGACCACATGTGGGCCCACATGAAAAATTACCCTGCCCTGGGTGCGGCCATCGACGTTTCTCCTAAAGTTTGTTTATGAGCGATATTTATACAATGTTAGGCTTAAAAACATGCATTTTAAAATACAGAAACCTCACTTGGTTGACAAAATAATGATATTTAGGTTGTGGTAAGAGCTAATGACAAACTCACCTGAAACTTCACAAAGGGATGTTTTCTGGGTTGAAAAGTTCAAACTCGCATCGCGTGTGTCGGAAAAGCGGGAAAGACAGGAAATGAAAGTGAAAGCATTGGCAGACCCAAAAGAAGCTACTGTGGTTTATTCATAGCCTTAAAGCAACTGGAATGCGAGTTATGAGAACTGGCCGCACCCCAGCTATGGCCGCGAGGGGGTCAAGCTACTCTAGATTGTTCATTGAACTGTCGTGGCAAGGCGCACGCCGTCCCATGTCAGAGAACTGGGGCTTAGGCAAGCATCCTCGCCAGAGCATACTGTTGATGTGTCCTCATGTGTCCTAATGGCCATGATGAAGTTGTATGGCATTGTTGGCGTCGGTTGTGCCCCGTCTAGCACTGGCATGGCATCGTCGGGTAGTGGCAAGTGTGCTGGGAGGCCGAAATGGCATCGGCAGCAGCGAGACGCATTCCTGGAATATGTACTATGCGAAACCTGAATTGCAAGGTTTTTTCTGTGAGATTCCGGAGGCGAGGGTTCGATATGGCGTCTAGGCTTCTGTCTCCAAATACCTTCAGAAGGGATTTGTGGTGTACTGCGACTATGAGATTGGGGCAACCAAGGACGAAGTGACGTGTTTTCTGGAGGGCGTCCACCACTGCTAGTGCTTCACCCTCAATTAGGGCGTATCTGGATTCAGCTGACGAGGTGAAGCGGCTTCCAACCAATGTTATTCGCCATCCAGTGCTGCAACAAAGTGGTCGCTGAGACTCGCGCAGACAGTGTTTCTGAAATAGCCAGTAACCCAGGTCTTCCTTGCTGAAGTCAGTAGCAAGGCAGGTGGGCAGGTTTCCATCGAAAATCTCCACACCTTTTCTGGTTTCATCGACGATCAACTGTTTTAGTTTCAGTGAATAGATCATTCAGGCGAGGCGTCCATGTGAAGCGTGAGTTTGGTTAACAGAGAACGGAAAGGTTGCACCCTCTCTACAGATGTGAATGCGTATGAAACCTGGTTGACAAGGCCGAACCAACAGCGTATGTCAGTAATGTTTTGTGGAGTGGGAAATTTCTCTGTAGCCTCCTGAGTCTGTGGGCATGGTGTCACACAGTTTGATGAGATCTCGAAACCTCCATATGTTACGGTTTTTCCCGCAAATTGGAACTTGCTGGGGTTGAGGATGATTCCGTTCCGTCCACATAGGTCAAGCCATTCCGCGGCCTGGAGGAAACATTCTTCAGTGGTGTCTGACCACATAATGGTGTCGTCTATGACTTTCTTTTTGAGGGTTGCCTTTTTGTAGTCGGACCATCTGTTAAGAAAGTATGCCAATTCCTTGCTCGTGCCAGCAGCTTATACATGTGAGCGTTTGACCTTTTCTGCCTTGGACGGGGTCACAGTCTGTACCGGAGGTGACGGTGTAGTAACCGGGTGAGCTGTCCGTGAATGTGGGTCAATGAAGCGTATGAGGACTGGTCACTTGTGACATGTTAGGGATACAGGGTGCCAAGAAGTTCACCAACCCAAGCAATCTTTGGGTCTCTTTGACATTTGTTGGCCTTAGCATGTCTTAATGTGCCTTGATTTTTTGTGGGTCTGGCTTGATTCCTTCTGCTGATATGTGTCTGCCCATGTTGTTTTTTTCTCTTCGGATTTCTTGAATTGGACCTTCCTGGGATTGAATTTGACTCCCCTTTCTCTGGCTCTTTGCATCACTTTGTTAATGATCTCATCATGCTCATCATCCGAGGCAGCTGCCATCAGCGTATCATCAGACAGACAATAGACTCAGTTGATGTCTTCGAATGTCTTGAAAGCTTGTTTTTGTGGAATTTCCGAGGCGCTGCTAATCCCAAATGGCGTGCGGCAAAATCTGTACCTGCCAATTAATGTATTAAAAGTGGTCACATATAAGCTTTCATCATCAAGCCGCACTTACCAGTACGAGTCTTCCTGGTCCAATATTATAAAGATTTTCTTTCCTCCTAGTGTTGAGGCGACTTGGTCGAAAGTGGGGATCTCAAACTCTTCCCCTTTGATACGCTTGTTCAAATCTTTTGGGTCCAAACACAAACGCAAGTCTCCATTTGACTTTTGGGCAATCACGAGACTATTGACCCATTCTGTCTGTTGATCCACTTGTGTTATAACATTTTCCTTCACCATACTCTCTAATTTCTCTTCAAGTTGTTTGTGTAGAGCTGGTGGCACACGCATTCACCAACCCTGGTGGCAGTCACCAACCCTAGCGGACGCACTCACCAGCAAAGTCATGGATGCGTCACTAGTCCAGACCATAGAGTAGGATACATTGAAATACAATGTAGAATGAAGTCTGTGAAAGCATACTGAGAGTGGGTGGTTGGCGGGAGCTCTGGTGTGGTTTGCTTCTTCTTTCCTTTCAAACATCTATCGTCCTTATCTCCCCTTCTTCTTTTTTATGTTTATTACTCTCTTGTAACACCTCTAATCTTCCGGCGCTCATATGACCTTATGCAGTTGCGAGCGCCGCAAAACCTCTACTAAAAAAAGCATACTGAGATGATAACTTTGTCTGGTGATGCGTCCGATTCTGCCGGCCATGCCGACACTTTCAAAATTTGGATCGATACCAAAATTTTAAATAGCTGAATTATAATATATGGTTTCTAATCTATAGATCTAATGATGGACGCGCCCCTGACCTTACTCTACTACTACTACATAATCTTGTTTCACCTCTAATTTTCAGCGCTTATACGATCTGAATTGTGTTGCAAGTGCTGTAAAATTCTTACTTAAACTAATCAGATCGCTCATGATTCATGTCATTCCCTTGTTCAATTATTTGAGCAATTTTCAGATTGTGAGCACAACTAGAAGGCCTATTTACCTAATATATATAGAAAATATAATAATAATAATTATAATAATAATAATAATAATAATTTTTTAAATAATAATAATAATAATAATAATTTTTAAATAATAATAATAATAATAATAATAATAATAATAATAATAATAATAATGATACTATTTTTGCATAATTTATGCTCTACAGCGTGCTCTGTGCGCTTTACAACGATCATCCGATACAAACCAAAAAAATGGACAATTTGGGAGAAATATATAATGGCTTATAAAATTAAGATTACGATACTGGCATGTTAATTTTAGTAAATTAAATCGGCCAACTAAATGCATACTGTATAGTTAGTTAATAGATTTAAGAAAGGACTGTGTTAAGTGCTGTTTTATTACCTCGAATAATGACCAATGAGACACAACAAAGAACACTGAAAATAAATGACGATTTCAGTGTCGTCGGTAATGCTAATTAGATCTAGTGCCAGTCAGTGTCTAAAATATTGCAGCTTAATTTCTTTATTTTTATTGTTATATATTAAATACAGAAAGACCCTCGGGTATAAAAAAAATGGAGGTTATGTCTCGAGGACATTTCCAATGAATAACGGTCTCCGACAAAGCTGTCCGATTTCACCACAACTATTTATTCTTGCTGCGGAAATTTTAGCTAAAAAAATAATCCAGAACAACTCCATAAGCGGTATCAACACCTACAATGTATCCGGGTTTGGAGTCTATTAAAATTAGTCAGTATGCAGACGACACAACCTTATCCATCGATTTGAGAAGAGCCATGTCCGTTCTGAATGAAGTGGCCCTTTTCCCGGCGATTTTCGAACGTTCCATCTTGCTTAGAATTGCTTTTATGATGGGGAGAACTTGACGTAGATCTACAAAATGTTGGATTTGAGCTAAGGGATAAATAAGTCTTCAAACGATAAACGGGTTTTCATTTATATAAAGACCCTCTTAATTCAGCTGGCCATTGGGTGGGGGGTGGGGGGGGGGGCAGGTATTGAAAGACTCTGTACATTATTCTTACATTTCAAAATTTACTACACGTGACAAACTCAAGAAAAAAATAATATTTTCCTGTCTATACGGGCGTAACACACCTGGTAGTCAGGAAAAGTGACACAGTTTCCATGGACTCTGTCTGACATGTTAAAATGTTATGTCAAATGAATATATGAATTTTTGGAAACCAGCTTGAGGATACATGGACTGTCCCCGTCGTGTTATGCCAGAAAAATTCTGAAATTATGCCAACTGAGCCCAAAACTGTGAAATTATGCGATTCTGTTAATTATAACAAAAATGATAACGGAAAATAATAAGAAATTATACAAAAAATGATCAAATTTTGCTAAATTATGCGGGGGTGGATAAAACCACGGGGACAGAATGGAATAAGAGTCCGATATCGAAGAATAAACACTCAAAGGCCAGAAAAATACTTGATATTTTTGCCAAGAGCGCAGGTGACAAATAAGCCTACATTTGAATGAAAAAAGAACTCATGGAACATATATATTTACTCAAATTTAATCATTTTTAACGCAGTAACATACACATAGTTGTAAAATGTCATAAACAAATTGGGACTTTTTCAATCACAATCATAAAATCAATAAATGTCATTCGGTGTCAATGGACTTTGTAGGTTTTGAAACCATTGGTTGTGTGATGCTCTTGGAACGATGATGAACGGGGGACGGGGAACGGGGGACGGGGGACCCATGTTTTGTTACATTTGCGTTGAGCCAGATTGTCCCCCAGCCTTTGCCGCCTGTAAGGCTCTGATAACATCCACTCTAAACGTTAACTTTTGGTCCTCATTAAGTTTCTTTACTGCAGGCAGCAGACTACTGAAAAACTCTCTGTCATCATCTGGCTTGTCACATTTATCGATAAAAGTCAACATTTTCTCTTCCAATTTGCGTTTTCTTGATTTGCTCTGTGGCCCTACTGAGCCACATGATGGAGCTGGTGACGGAGACTGACTCTCTGAGGCCAATCCCTCATGCTCCTCATCCACTTGCTCCACCTTGTGCCCATCTGGACTTTGATCCCGAGAAACAATGCTAACAAAGTCAAGACTATCTTCTGTAGCCCTACTTGATGGTGCCATCCGAAGAAAAGCAAGATGGTCAGCAAACATATATTTTCTCGTTTTGGTTGCCCCGGATCCTGACTTTCTTTGGATCTTTTTTTGACTCCTCGTGTACGTGTCTCTGATGCTCTTCCAACGCGCCTTGATTTCCAGGACTGAAAATAAACAATAAAAATGATAATGTCAGTTGCAGGGTTAGAAAAATAAAAAATAAAGTAATTTAAGATCCTACTTAGTTGGAAGATCAACTGCTGCAGAAGCGATAAGAAGAGTCTGCAAGGCAATTTGGGAAATCATGAACGATGCTTGTTTTCCTCGCCTAAATAAAGACGAATTCCTGAAAATTTCAGCTGGATTTGAAAAGCAAGCCAATTTCCCGCACAGCACTGGTGCAGTTGATGGGGGGGGGGGGGGAATAAAATAAATAAATAAATAAATATATATATATATATATATATATATATATATATATATATATATATATATATATATATATATATATATATATATATATATATATATATATATATATATATATATATATATATATAGATAGAGAGAGAGAGAGAGAGAGAGAGAGAGAGAGAGATCTGTTCGCATTGTGAAGCCTGCTCATAGTGGATCATTATATCACAACTTTACTATATACATTAATTTCCCTGTACTTCTGTCTGTTGTGAGCAGCAATTACTGCTTTCGTTCTGTTGACATTGAATCTTATTGGAAAAATTCCGATTCTACCATTATTGAACAGTCTAAACTGTGGAAAATGATACAGGACAAAGAAATTGAACCACCACCGCCAACCCAAATGCCAGTTTATCTAAATATATTATATGTATTAGTAGGAGATGAAGTGTTTGGCCTTACAATGAACTTTCTGAGACCATGTGGCGGCTAGTTTTTGGCACCAATAAAGAGGATTTTCAATAATAATTGTAGACTTTCTAGGGCCGGGAGATACGTAGAATGTGCATTTGGTATTCTTTCAAACAAATGGAGGATTTTCCAGAAACCGCTGAACGTCAATGTAGATTTTGCAAAAGATCTAGACCTTGTCAAAGCTTGCTGTGTGTTACACAATTTTGTTAAGGCAAAATTGCGGAGTAAATTTCAACTAAATGTTGCAAATAACAGGACTGGAAGAAATCACTGATACCGATACTAAAGTGCTTGTGGGGGAAGATATGCCCAGACTAACAGAGACAAAAAATTTGCAGACAACTTCAATAGTAATGAGGGCTAAGTTCCTTGGCAAGATATGCCTGATCTTTTGATCATCATTTTACTTCAAGAGAAGATTTATTCATTCAATGAACTGTCGCCAATGCTGCCCTTGCAAACACTGCAGTACCTCGGCCCTCGGCCACCCGCCCAATACAATATGTACCTGGCAATAGGCGGAAGGCCGAGATACATGTACTGCAGGAGTGTTTGCAAAAAGCAGAGGTGATTTTAAACCCCAGGGATTGTATTTTTCGCATTTTAGAATACTACTACAACAAAGATCTCTTTGAAACTTTCAGTATTCCTCAAAAATTAATTTTGACAGATTGCTGTGCAAAGTAAATCGCAATTATTGGTAATGTATCTTTTTGATCAGTGTTTTCATTTCAAAACGACCTTTTTTCGCCCAGTGGGGTCTACTCGTCAAAGAGAAAAAAAACCCTCAGTCATTCTTATCCGTCTAGCATGGTAACAGACGACACCAACACATCGTTTGCATTGAGTACAAGCATAATCGCTACCTCCATATTTTCCAACATCTGGGTTTCTGTTGGGTATCGTTCGCGCTCTTGCAGTTAAGCTGGTGACATCTGAATACACGTATTCTGAAGGCCTAATCATCCTACATTATTTTATATATTATTGAGACTGATTGTTGTTGGCAGGTCTGACACACACTGCATCACCCGGCAGTTGAACAAGTATCGATACTTTTCTGTTTGAAGATCATTCGGCACCCTTTAACATTTATTATAATCAAATCTAACTGCATACTAGCTAAAACACTGAATATTTGTAAATTACCAAACCTAGATCTTCTGGTGGAAAGGATCAATCTATATAATATTGATGTATAGGCCTATCAGTCGTATGGCGCTCATCTGGGAATCCATTCATATGGATTGTCCGGGTTCGAACCTCTGGCATCAAATTTTGTGGCTATGACACACACACACACACACACACACACACACACACAC
>NW_004797466.1:149393-177542 GCF_000002075.1 Aplysia californica | reverse complement strand
CACACACACACACACACACACACACACACACACACACATAGAGAGAGGGGGAGAGGGAGAGAGAGAGAGAGAGAGAGAGAGAGAGAGAGAGATAGAGAGAGAATTTTATTTTATTTTAAATCTAATTACAATTTGTCTACGAATAGTTTCTTTTTTCAATTAAACTCAAAATTTGTTTAGTTAGTAGTATAGGATTTTACGGCGCTCGCAACTGCATAAGGTCATATGAGCGCGCGAAACACAAGTTAGTATTGTTCACAACAGTTTACTGCACGGCTGGCTCGAGTCCGTAGTTAAATCTTAAAATGTTTAAATGTTTAAAAATCAGTGTAAATATATATATATTTGTTAGGACAATGTTCTACAGAGTCCAGTGCCATGTCTATGGCAGTGGCCTCCGCAGAGAAAATGGAGGCTTCAGGATGGAGTCTCCTCTGGTGTGTACTGTTGCAAGATAGGGCTGCGGCGCCCACTTCATTGTCTTTTTTGGAGCCATCCGTGAAGATGAGCTCCGCACCGGGGTATTTATCGATTAGTTTTTTGTATTTGCTTTCTTTGTAGTGTGTGGTCAGTTGTATATCTACTTTTGCCTTGGTGAGGTGGCACGGAGGGAGGTCGGGGAAAAGAAATTGTTCGATGTCTTGTTAAGTGTAAGTTTTTGAGGTCCTCAAGGATTCTGAGATCGAAGGGTTTGGTGAGTTTTTTTTTGTTTTGAAATTTGTTTATGTTTTAAAAATGCAATTGTGCGCTGGATGTTCTGGTGTGGAGTCTCTGGGTCTAGCATTTTCAGGATGTGTGATTTTGCCGATCCGTAGACTTGACAGCCGTAGTCAAGCCTGGACCGCACAAGGGAGATGTACAAGTGGAGAAGGTGTTTTGAGGCCCCGTCCCACTCCGGATGCGATAGAATTTTCAAAGCGTTTAGCGCTTTCTGGCACCTCACACGAAGGTCGTTGGTGTGTGGTATGAATGTGAGTTTTTTGTCGAATATAACGCCGAGGAAACGACCTTGGTCCTGGACGGTAATCCTTTCCCCATATCGTGTCAAATCCGGCTGCAGCACACGTCTGTCTGTTTGGCAGAAGTGTACTGCAACTGTCTTTGACGGGGAGAACTTGAAACCGTTATTGTTTGCCCACTTTTCGAGTGCAGCTGCCTTTCCATAGATCTCAGATGAGGATTTTTCAAACGGCAGCATATAAAAAAGTCGTCAATGTATAACGAGCTGTCTATGCTGTTTTGGAGGGTTTTTACGATGGAATCTATTTTAATTTCGAAAAGGAGAGGAGAAAGGATGCTCCCCTGTGGGACTCCTTCCTCCTGTTGGTGGGGGTCTGAAAGGGAGGATCCGACACGAACCTGGAAGGAACGGTTCCTCAGGAAGTTGCCGATGAAGGCAGGGAGGTGACCGCGTATGCCGAGTGCGTGCAGGTCTCTGAGAATGCTGTACTTCCAGGTTGTGTCGAAGGCTTTTTCTAGGTCGAAAAAGATGGCGATCATATGGCCTCCTTCAGCGAACGTCTCGCGTATAAAGGTCTCCACGGACACAGGTGATCCAGAGTGGATCGAGTTTTCCTGAACCCGCACTGGAGACCGCTCAGCGAGCCCGTCGTCTCAAGAAACCACATGAGTCGCTTGTGGATCATGTTTTCAATAAGTTTGCACAGACAGCTCGTTAGTGCTATTGGTCTGTAATTGGATGGGTGTATGTGGTCTTTGTTTGGTTTGGGTATTGGAATGACAGTGGCGAGACGCCAAGACTCCGGAAAGGAGTGCGACCGCCCCATGTCGTTGTATATGTCTAGTAGGAGTGTAAGTGTTTCTGAGGGTAGGCGTCTAATGATCTGGTTGTGGATGTCATCCGGTCACGGGGCTGTATTGCCCTCCATTGGTTGGTGGTGGGGTAGGGGGATGTCTGCTGGAGAGGGAGGGGGAAGTGGATCAGACGGAGGGAGCTGGGAAGAGGGGGGAGAGTGCACCTCACGCTCCATCAGAGTTATGAGGCGTGAGGTGGAAGAAGAAGAAGAAGAAAAAGAAGAAGAAGAAGAAGAAGAAGAAGAAGAAGAAGAAGAAGAAGAAGAAGAAAAAGAAGGAGAAGGAGAAGGAGAAGGAGAAAAGGAGGTGATAGAGGAGGGGGGAGGGGGAGGAGAGAGGGCGGAGGGAGAATCCACCCTGTCCTCCTCTAGAACCTCAAAGCGGTTAGTTAGAGGTATCTCGGTAGAAGGAAGAACCTTTTTAGTTTTAGTCACAGAGACATGCCTGTTGACCTTTGGCTTTGGGAGGTCAGCAGTAGAAGGACTTGCTGACCTCGTGGCTTCCCGTGCTACATTTGCGTATGACTGGCCAGGGACCGGGGTCACAACTGGCGGGCAGGTAGCTTTGCGGGCCTCCTGAAACGAGCAGCCATTTCGTACGTTATACTCATGGATTGCGCGTTCTTGGATCCAAGTCGGCCAATCCTTACTAAAGGCTATGTGCTGACCTTGGCAATTGGAGCAACAAGGACTAGCCTTGCATTCCTTCTCAAGATGCCACAACGAGGACACACGGTTGCGTGTCGGCATCTCGACTGACTATGTCCGAACTTCTGACACTTGAAACAGCGCAGAGGGTTCGGTATATAGGGTCGCACGTCTAAGACCAAGTACGATGCCCAAACGGTGGCTGGAGGGCGACACGAATCAAAGGTCAGGATGACCGTGTTGGTTTCGAGGGTGGTCTCCCCCCCCCCTCCCCCCGTCGGAGAGTAATCCGGCGGGCGTGGGTCACACCTTCGCAGTTCGCCACAATTTCCTCCATGCAGCAGCCCTTTAGTTCATGGCTGCGGACGACGCCCTTTGAGCAGTTCAACTTCTGGTATCGTTCGGAAGTACACGGCCGAAGGTCGTGATGTTCAGAAGTTTGACCACGTCAGTCTCTGTTGCGCACTTGACGAGGAGTACACCAGGGGACAGCTTCTGGACATTCGTAGGAATGTATCCCAGAACTTGTCGTAGTGCATCTCCCGTCTTGAACAGATTCAGATCAGTGTCTGTGTGTCTTCATTGCTGCTGATGGCCACGTACGGCTGCTTCGGAAGCTCCCTGGGAGAAGGGAGAAAAGAGGCAGACGTAAAGGTCCTTTTTCCTTTGGAGATAGATGGTTTGCTTGGTCCGGCGGCGCACCCACTTCCGCGAACCGAGACTTCTTTACATTGGGAACTGGGGAAGGGTCTTTTCGGGTTTTAGTAGTATCCATAAGAGTTTGGCTGGTGTTTCGACTCCGGGGCTCCCCGCCTGCCACGGAGCCCAACAAGGGGACACATTGCTCGGATGACCAGAGCTGTGCCAGGGCTACCCCGGAGCTATACTCTTCACGAGAAAGTACAAGACCCTCCCGCCAAGATTGACCCAGGGCTTGAAGGGGTTTCAGCTCTCAACCGATTGAGTGGCATGGGCCGTGCCACCCTCCCGTCTAAGAGGAAAACCTGGGCCAAAGAGGTGTGTTGGCGAGGGACAGTCCGTAGACTGATCTCACCTCAACCGCCAAGTACCCGGTTTCCATCCGCACGGGTCGCACCTCACGGTCAACAAGGCGCCCACTCTGTGGGATGAGGACCTCTCTTTTTGCTGCACATGAGGTCAGCGGTGGGAGAAAAGATAGAAGAAGAAAGAAAGAAGGAAGGAGACGAGGAAGATACACCAAAGTAGGTGTCGCACCGGATCCCAGAGGGTTGGAGTCTGTTTGCGACATCTCGTCTTCGAAGGGATTGCACCTCCTGCAGACGAAGCAGTGGGTCTGTTTATATCCCCACGGCCCACTGGGGGTGAAAATTTGTTTAAAATTACTACATAACTTTTTTAAATCGTTCATTTTCATATTGCCAAAAATAATGCATGCCATGCATAATTATAAATATTTTTTGTTCTGATTTATTTAATAATATTTATTTTTTCCAAGCTGAGATGATACTCCAATCTTTTGGTTTTGTTTATTTTCCAAGCTGTGATATCCAATCTATTTGTTTTATTTTTTTTGACTGGTTAAAGCTGTTACTAAATATTCTTTAGTACTTACAATACTGAAAGCTCATTGAAAAACCCTCAAGTACCACACCAGTTTAGAATGCTCTGAAGTCGTGGTAAAAAAAAAAAAGAAGAACATTGGCAGCCCAAGAAAGATTAAAAACTCATAGAGGTTCACCAACCATTCAGCTTCATACAGAGTGACTTGCTTCGATATTTACTTCCGTGCAGTGCGTCCATTCATTGTTTAAATACATGTATTTTCAGTGTGCCTGGTCGAGTCGGCGACTAAAGTCGCCAGCGGTATTGGCGCATATACATACCGGCTTGGCGACTTAAGTCGCCGACGGTACTAGGACTGAGTTTTAATTAATAAACAATAGTTTTATTTATAAGATTTAAAATAAAGATAAAATGTGGAAATATAAAGTGCATCTTGTACAGGTTCTATCTAAATGTAGGTATACATTATGTAGGCCTACATTTTGTTTGACGTCAATTGGGGCCGGGGGTCCCTGGGAAAGATGCCAGAAGATGATAAGGGGTAGGGGGGGGGGGGGTGTAATTTTTTCCATATTTAAGCTGATGTCATTTGTGAACGGTCTCCAAGCAAACAAACTCACACAAATGTCTTAACACTTTTAATAAAATAAAGTGCTTTGAAAGTTGAAAAAAATTACTTACTTGTCTGTTTCTTCGTCACATCGTCCTGTGCGTCAAAATTTGGTTGAAGAGCTCTACAAACTCCAGCCCAAGCATCGTTCTTCTTTATCTTATTTTTATAATCATCTAAAGAGCAATTCCAGATCACAGGTCGCTTTCGTATTTCAAGGATGAGCAATTCAGTATCATGAAAGTATGCCATTTTGTAGACTACACGCTTGTTTGGTGAAAAACAACACACGTCGTACGTGTGACCTCGCGAGGTGACGTTCTGAGGGGGAAAGCAATGCACGCGGCAGGAATGTGTCGCTCGTGTGGCCGCTGTTCAACAATGCTTCGTCGACACGCCGGGCGAGATCCGGGCGTGAAATTCCGGTCAGCGTGTTCTGGGGGCGTGCACGATTTGAGGCGATATTATGTTTCACGTAGCCTAGGCTAGCCTACGCTCACAACGTGCCCGGTCGTGAATTTCCTGCCTGTCGCTCGAGTGTCAGGTCCAAGGCATCCAAAACATCAGGTCCTGCGCAGTAATTTCCAGTGCAGTAGACCACGCTCGTGCCCTAGCCTACAGTTTTCAAAGCAGTTGCGGTAGAGAAAAAGTTCTTACTGATTACGAGAGGATTCCTTGCCTTAAGATCAATATCTCTCAAGGAAGGGGGGGGGGGGTAGAAAAAACTCTGGACAATGCACAAGTATGGAATGTAAACAATATAATTTCATGATTGACGATACATTTTGGACCTGTGTCATTGACCCCTGTCCTTGCTTCCCCACAAAATTGGTTCACTTCAAGCAGATCCAATCCAGCTTTTTCGGTTGCTCAAAGGAAGCTCATCATTCCAATTCCAATCCAAACCAGACACACACAGTGTGACAACACTAGCCTAGGCCTTGGTTTACCGTCGTAGCCGTAGGCCTAACATTGACAGTGACATAGGCCGAGGCTAGAATTGAAAGTAACTGAATTTACTGAAGGTTCTGCGTTAGCATCAGTCATTCAGACGTGTGGAGGCAACCTTGGTTTGGTATTACTGCTGGAACTTTACTTGAGAGCTGGAAAGCTGTGTAGACAAAGTAGAAGTTTCAGCATCAGCCAGACTTCCAAGATCGAAATGACATCCAAAGAGCGATTCAAGCCCAATGAAGGGGACTGGATCTGTTCGGATCCCAAGTAAGAGCAAGAATTTTGAGGAATAATTAGATCTAGATCTAGATATAGATCTAAATCTAGATTTAGATATATAGATCTCTAGATCTATATCTAGATCTAGATTCTATCTAGAATATAGATCTCTAGATCTAGATATCTATAGTCTATATCAATAAATAAGAACTGTCCAAAACTTTAAAAAGTTATAAAGGCAAAGGGCCTGGAGAAAGGTAAAATTTTACTGCGTTTGTTGAGGATTGAGGGTCGTTACGGCTGTGTTTTGGGCTGCAGTGCAACGAAGTGTATACAGACCCGGTAACCGGGAACCAAGTCACGAAGTATACAGACCCGGTAGGGGAACTCTTATTTTGTGATTTCGAAAGTTTCAGCGCCCAGACCCGGTAGTGTGTGTGTGTGTGAGAGAGAGAGGAGAGAAGTGCTAGCAAAATGTATATATATATATGACATGACATGCCCCAGTTGGTAGGAGGGAACGAGAGAAAGATAGAGTGGGAAATAGGTGGAGAGAAAGAAAGACAGAGACAAACAAAGAAAAAGAGAATGCGAGCGACACACACACACACACACACACAGAGAAAGAGAGAAAGAGAGAGAAATAGAGAGGGTGACTGCTCGATTGAAATTATGACATTGTTCTTTTCTTCAAATTGTGATTCCTCCAACTCCAAAACGGAGGAAAAACGGGGACTAGTCGACTTGTGATGTCCCGGCCCAGGGGACGGCCATTTTGGCAAAATCAGTCAGGGAATCTCCAGATTGGGCGGTTTATAAATACACTATTTAAAGCACCTCAGACACCAGATGGCTACCATGAGCTGTCCCGCCAAGAACAAGTGATTATCTTCAGACTAAGGACACAACACACAAGACTGAGACAGCATATGTACAAATGTTTTAAACTAGAGGTACAATCACCAAAATGCCAGTGTGGAGAGGCGGACCAAACTGTTGAACACATCCTTCAGCACTGCAAGACACACAGGGCCCTGAGACAGGAAACGTGGCCAACCCCACTGACGCTACAAGAGAAGCTATACGGGCCGCCAGATGAACTGACTAGGACGGCCCAATTTATGACAGAGATACCGGACTTCAAGTGTGATGCGATCGAGAAGAAGAAGGCGGTTTTTCGCCGGTTTTGGCCCCGAGAGTAGGCTTGGGGGGTTTCTTGCCCCCCTGACGAAATAAAAATATAGTTATAGAGGGGGGTTCAGGGGGGCCTGCCCCCCTGAATTTTTTATCATAAAATGATGTTTTGCAGATAGGTTTGATATCTCTCGCTCATCGAGCATCAAACATAGCCTATAATAGATCTAGATCAAGGCTCAAATAAACGGGGTGGGAACTGCCGAAAATGCGCGCCCAATCTGGAGATCCCCTGACAGATTTAGCCAAAATGGCAGCCCCCTGAGTCGGGACATCACAACTCGACTAGTGCCGAAAAACGATCGTTCATCGAAAAGACATCCGAAATCTTCATTAAAGATCTAGAATCTAGATCTAGGCTAGCCTCGAAACTAGATCAATGATTTTAAATGTCTGTTTATCTAGATCTAGACCTGGGCCATAGATCTAGAAGAAGCTAGGTCTACCCTGAGCCAAGAGGCGCTGAAACTTTCCGAAATCTCAAAAGAGTTCCCCTACCGGGTCTGTGTATACTTTGTGACTTTGTTCCTGGTTACCGGGTCTGTATACACTCCCGCAGTGCAAATCATAGATCTAGATCTACATGATGGGCACTAAAACTAGAGTTTCTAAATCTATTGAGGGTCCCTTTACTAGTGTTGGGTCGCAAGCGCGAAAACGGAACTGAATCGCCACTCTTCCCTGCGGAACGCGATTCACTTCAGCGGAACGCGATTCACTTCAGCGGAACGCCAGTAGGGCCTACTCACTCAGTCACTGCCTTCCAATTCACTCCCCTGTCGCTGTCACCACCATGCAGCTTGTTTGTAGCTCTATCTGATCTCTAAAGCCTTGATCTAGTGCTACTCGTATGTCGTGAGCGCAAGAACGGAGCGAAACACTTGGCACGGCTCCCCTTATTTTACAATTTAAGATGGTAGGCCTCTATCTAGTCCAACCCCCCTATAAAACAAAATGAACGGATTCCAACCAATGGACAGAAGGGATCGTGCCGCCGAGCAGTACAACTTGGGTGGGGGTGGAGAGGATTGCGGGCTGCGGGACAACAAGAGTGTAACTTGTGCTCGCAAAGTGGCGTTGATATGACACTGACTGTTCCGTTTCAGTTAGATAAAGTGATCCACGAGGGCTCGCAAACTCCTGATTCTTAGAAGCCGACTGAATCGCGAATCGCCACTCTCAGATTTGGCGAGCAGGATCCAGCTCTACCCTTTACACGTACAGTTTTAATTCATCGACAGACTGACAGTTTGACCGACAGATACTAGATCTGGGTCATCGTTGAACTGAAAGTTTGTCGATGAGAGTTCCATAAATTAGACGTACAGTTTTTTATCCTAAAGTGTCAGTCCTAGACAAAATACACCCAAAAAATTATCTTGGTAATCCAGCAACTATGTTATTTTGGGTCACTGATCACGAAAATCTTATTAAATTTTTTATTTGACCAATAATTACGAAATTTTTGGAACGCATTTTCAACTCTGCCTTGGGCAACGTATCGATGTTATATCAAAAGAGGGCGAGAGATATGCTGTCTGCCGTTCTTTCGCCTCTCAACAAATCAGGCAATTGATTTAAAATTGGAACCAAACATTGGGGAACTGGAAGTGGAAGAGAGTTGGAGGCGGCAATATCTGCTATTTTTCAGTTTAAAATCAGCAGTAATATTTCAAGTGTTTTTTCGTGAATGAAACACTTTGTCTATATTTGAAACAATGCCTAAGACTAAGATTTTACTCTTTATGTTCAGGAATAAAATCATGTCGAATTATTAAAATCTTCATTTTTTTAAAAACAAAGTTCAATATTTTAGTTTGTATTTGATTTCAGTAGGCCTATATCTATACACTTTACACAACTTTTTACAGCATTGATAAAATAGAACTTTTCCCTGTCATTTTAATTAAAATCATGGTGCTTTTTAAAAAATGGGCTTTTGTAATTATTATTTAAAAATCAAGTTTAAATTGAATTAACACTTTATCTCCGAGGGCGGTAAACCCACTACGCCAGGGCCCTTTTTTGGTGCTAAATCTAAAAATGACAAAATTGTCATTAAATGGGTCATTAAATCAAAACTAGCAAACCTATTTTGATAGTTCTTCATCTAATGAATGAACTTCAGGTATAAGAGACCTATTTTTGTCAATTGCCGAAATTTGATGTCGAAGTCGTTGTAAAGGAATGTGCCCGAGCCGTCAGCGGCTCACCGACACTGGCGTTCCGACCGTGAGCTGCTGGGAGCGGCTTGTAGGAGATAAAGAGTTAAAGCATTCTATTCAAATTTGGCAATCAGTTTAAAGTGGAGGCCCATGATGAGGCTCTCTATCATATCATACAGCGCCCCTACGATCGTCAAGGATTATGGAACCTGTTCGACAGTTCGTTAATATGTTAGATCATATAGGTCTTAAGTTTATGAGACTTTATAAATCTAACTTTTGTGATTTATTAAATTAATTTTTAATATACAGTCGAACCTGTGTTTAAGACAGCCACGCATTGTCGAGGAGAAAAGTGGCTGTAAGGCAGGTGGCCGTCATATGGAGGATCAAATGGATAAAAAAGAAAAAGAAAACAAACCATTTATATTATTACGAGACTTCTAAGTTCTCAAATGGGGGTGGTCGCAGGCTTAGGACTGCGGTTGGGCTCATAAAAATGGGTTTTTTGGTTTTGTTATTTTTTTTCTTTTGAAAGGGGGGAGAGGATATATATAAAGCTTACCTGACAGTTTTTGTTGGACTTTTTGTTGTTAATTTCATTATTGATATTTTGACCCTACCAGTACCAGGTCGTTTGACTTTATTCGAGTACATTTTCGGGTCATTTTGACCCATATGCCCATATATACCTTCAAAGAGGAAATATTTCTCTGAATGTTATCATGTGTGTAAAGTTGACATAGTAGAGAGCCATAAAGAGACACAATTTAAGTTTCAATTAGTATTTCAAAAACAAAGGAATGGTGTTGGGAGGAAAAGTAGGGGGGTAATTTAGTTCCGTAACAAATTAGACTTTTAATAACACTGCACTGGTGTAAAAAAAAATGTCTCAGAGTCTACGAGTACAACCCAGAAGATTTTCAAACCATACTTTTCAGGCTTGGAAGCTAGGTACTGTAAGAAAGTACACCTGCCTCTCCAAGGAACTAGTATCTTCTGTTACCGACAAGCCTGGAACATAGTGCCTTTGTAGAGTCGTAAGAAATTTCTCCCACAAGTCACGAATTGGGGCAAATAGATCATGTTCTGGTCTTTGATCTCTGGAAGATTTGTCATCAAATCGAAGACAGTTTCAAAGTTTCAAAATGTGGTTGCGAGTGAATGCACACCTGACAATTGTTTCACCAGACTGGAGATCAAAAACAAGCTTCGATGGAAACATATTCATGTTCTTAGCACTGAGATGACTATAGGTCAAAATGACCTGACCCTGTTCAAGCATAGTGACATCTTTACACGCGTCAAATTTTTTCTGCTTGATTTTGTCTGAAGCATGTCAAATTGCGATATTATTTGTAAAAATGGTTGACAAAAACATAACTAACCAAAAGAACAATTTGTTAAGGCTATTAGTTTTTTTTAAAGATATTGTAAATAATACAGTGGTTGGGTCATTTTGACCCGACGTTGTACTGGTAAGGTTAAAAAAAGATTTAGTTCCATGAATGGTCAAAACAAAAGGAAATGTGTCAGACGAGAAAGACCAAGTGCCATAGTAAAACAAAGAATCGGGTCGCCACCACTCGGCGAACGAGCGACACTTCTGTTGCGAGTTTGTGTTGACTTCCATTGTTATGGACCGGGTTTAGGACTGAGTTGAGGGCAGGGCTTTTAGCTTATGACGGATCACGCGCTTCCCTTATCAGCTGCTGAAAATTTATTGCTACCCATTGGTCAACTCGCGTAAGCATTGGGAGCGACCTGAGCAACATGACTGTTTCATCATCCATTGAAGGGACTGACATAATGATAGATGAATATGAAATTGACAACTTGTTGATTCTGCTATGTTTTCCAAATTAAATCATGTAAACTTTATTTTTATTGTTATGTATTCAATATTCACTTTTTTTTTTTCAGGTGTGGGAATGTGAACTTTGCAAGAAGACCAGAGTGCAACAAATGTGGAAAAAGTAAACCTTTTCTTCTTAAGAAACACAAGTTAATTGATTTGGTAAAATGAAGGAAAAATGACCCAAACAATCTCAAATGTAATGGTATGGGTACTCTTTCTGAGTAATACGGTATTATAGGGTTGGGGCGAGCGGACGGACGGGTTCGCTACTCGCGGACTCAGTCAGAGCTAACGGGTAACGGACGGCCATGAGAGCGAACTGCGAACCTCAAGACAGTTAGTTTTTTGGGTCCGCTCCACAATTTGACTCTCTCAGCGAGCGGACTGCGGACCTCAAGCCTCAAGCCTCAAGTCAGTTCGTTTTTTGGGTCCGCTCCACAATTTTATTCACTGGGCGGGCGGGCGAACGGACGAACTCTAGCAGACGAGATACTCGACGCGAGATTAGACCCGTCGTCTGTTGTTTGTTAATTAGGCTTGATGTTTCAAACCACTAGCGGTGCCACAGGGAGTGAGAGAGGCTGGTCACGTAGTACTATGTGTGTAACCTTTCACCTCGTGCGTGGGGCACACTGTGTACGTTCCAATTATCTCAAAGGCCGGGGGAGGGGGGGGGGTGCGGAAATTTCCGTCATGAACACCCTAGCTACAATGTGAGGCAGGAAGGTGATTTTTTAATTATTTTTTTTAGGGGGGGGCGGGGGGTTTAAAAGTTGTAGGCAATGGAAGGAGTCGTTCCAGTCCGTCCGCCCGCCCGCTCGAATGCATGGAGTCTCTCAGTGGGCCCGTCCGCTCGCTCGCTAAACGAACTGTTGTCTCTGTCCGATGTGTAGCGAGTAGCGAACTACTCTTCACAAACGGACGGTTCGTTACCCTTCTGCTCGTTTGCGGGTAATGCCAGCGGGTAGTTCGTTATTCGCGGACGCTAATTTTGCAAGCCCGACCCAACCCTACTGTATTAGAATGGTTGTGGACAATGAAGAATTCATCTCTGTAGATCTCCGTAGACATTTATGTAAGGACGCGGTGGAACCGGGCACTCATCAATTTTTGGGCATGTGAAGATATTGTGGTATCATCTTAAAGTTTGCTCATTTGTCTTGCTTTGGATGAAAAAAAACCCAACATGTATCTTGAATACAAGTCGAGATATTGGAGATTGAAATAGGTGGGAGTCGCCTGGTTTCAGAGGTAAAAAAATGGCGAGAAAATGGCCGTCAAAATTAAATTATTATTTCTCGCAACTGCATTATAAGGTCATATGAGCACGTGGGACACACCAAACATTTTCAGTTTGTAGGAAATTTTGAATTTTGCCCCGGTGGCGGCCGAAGTCTACTCTTATCGATTTTAGACCACCAAGGGATCTTTAACGCGCACAACTTGCACATGGGACCTCCGAGATTTTTCGCCCTTGTCTGAGAAGGCTAGGTGTGTGTTGGTCTTTCCTTCCAGAAGATCAGGGGTGTGGCTGAAAGAAAAGCAGCAGTAAGAAGGAGACAAGGAGTAGCAGTAGAAAGGCTGCAGAAAGAGTCAGGAGCCCAGAGGAGGGGGCAAAGGAGGTGACGGGGTGGGGGCAGAAAGTGGAGATGAAAGCAGACGACAGAACATTGTTAGAGAGCAGGAAAGGAGGTGAAAGGAGACAATTTGTAGAGAAGAAAATTTTTCCATCTGTACCCAGGTTCGAACCCGGGACCTTTGGCGAATACTTTAACGTCTTGGCCACGAGAGCCCCCAATGTGTTCTTTAAATGGACATGAAAGGTGTTGAGGTGAAAATAAAAAATGTGATAAAAATTCCCGCACCTGTGGAAAAATTAAAATGTCGGTCTCTTCACTTTCTAAATATATTGACGAGCGCCTAATTTCACCACTTTGCCTCACATTTTCTCTCACCAAATGACAAAAAATGGTAAAGAACGTAAAGGTTTGACTAGTATGGTGAGGACACATGTGAGGCAGCATGGTGAAATCAGGCGCTCATCAAAATACAGAAATTGGCATTTTTTCGCCAGTTTAGCAGTTTATGTTGAATTTTGTTTCTTTTTCTCAACACTTTTCTTATATAAAAACTTATTGCCATATGAATTCTATCGAAAAACATTTATTAAAGACACAATATATATAATTTTATCGTTTTCAAGGACTCTCAAGCTATTGAAATCATCAAACTTTGGCGGCCATTTACTTGCTAATTTTACCATTGAAACCAAGCGACGCCATCGCCTTCAATAACAAATATCTCGACTTTATTTTTGAAGATACCTGGTATTTTTTTCAGTGAAAGTGAAAGTAAGGCAAAGGGATAAGCTTTCTTATATGATACCAATAACCCCACATGCCCAAAAATTGACAGAGCACCTGATTCCATGGCGTCATGACACATACAATGTTTTTTGCTTTTGATATATATTTATTTTATGTTTTGTGTCTTAAACAAATTTTGTTGTTGTCTTGTTTGCAAAGTGCTGAAATATCCTAGATTTAAAATTCTTTGTCATAGTTTTGCAGACTATTTGCCATTTATAACAAAAATTGATTATTAACATGGCGCTCATATGACCTTATGCAGTTGTGAACGCCGTAAAGCCCTCTACTATTTAAAAAAAAGAAGATAATTAACATGCCATTTTCCTGTTTCTTTGGATTTTGGTATTTTGTGTCAAATTTTTATTTGTATACATTGAGGGATGGTTAAACCCCCTTAGAACCCAGTTTGAGCTCAGTCATTGAGCACTATGTAAGCTTTTCTGAACTACTCTCCACACTCTATCATACTTTGAGAGAGTTGGGGATTAAATTAGGAAAGTGGGTTAGCATAGACTAGTGGATAATGATATCGGCACACTACATGATGTACACTTACACATTTTCTTAGGCAGGCATGCTGTGTGGAATGGGTCAATCACTAAGTGGTTTATTAACGGATACAATATCTTAGTCCCTTTCCTCTCAATTGGTCAGAGTGTCTGTATTATAAAACTGGCCCATTCAGGGTTATTCTTTCTATTCATTTACACAGTGATACAGCTGGTGGTATTTGATTGTTTCAGCTACCAAATCACAATGATAATAATGTATGCTTCTTGACGAGTGTATGACGATCAGTGCTTAGCGCTGAACAAGGTTAATAGATCGTATTGTACCTATAATTAATGTTTGAAAGGTTGAACATATGTCTTAAAATGTTATTCCTTTAATATTTATGATTTATATTTTTATCTTATCTTCACTAAGATCGAAAAGAAGGGACAGTCTTCAAAAAAGGAGGCACTGAAATTGGTAAACAACTGGCTGAAAAAAGTAAAGGCTTATTCAGTGCTGAGGACTGGCAGTGTAAGAGGTAGGTGGATTCACCGGGCCCTTAGCGAGGAAAAATGTATTTGTGACAAGTACCTTGATTGTGAAATTTGTGTCATTTTTTTTTATTTTGCTGTCTTGTCATATCAAAATAAGTCGTCTCTTTTTTTATATTGATTACTTGGACAAGAGTATTATAATGTCTGTAGGATGATTGGGGGATTTGTGAATGTGTAGAGGGTATATGATTTTAAGAAGATTTAAACAATGTTTGCAAAAGATGTAGAAAAGGGGGTTTGCTTGAAGCTGTTTTTTTTTTTTGGATTAGGCGCAGGAAGGGGGGTTGTTAAGGGGAAGGCAAAAAGTTATGTTACATCCCCAAAAATTGTAGTTTGAGAGTTTTTTTGGTCACATGCCCTATGATCTTTGATACCATTGATCCATTTAGGTGATTTTCAGAAAGATTCTTAAGTTGTTGAGGCAAAGTCATTAAATAACATCATTTTAATCCATATTATGCTTTGTTATGATAAGGCATGCCTAAACTATGACTAAAAGGGTTGAAAGTGAAACTTGTTCACCTGGATTTACTTGTGAATGGCAGTATCATTTTTGCTTAGATTTGTTCTTTTTTGTGATCTGACTTTACTTTTCTTATCTTTTTATGTCGCTGGTGTTGCAATTCAAGCTGCCAACACTGCTTAAGGCTTGTTAGTATTTCTGCACATAGTGTTGTGTTCATAGCCTGATATAGTTGCAGAGTAGTTGGCCTAAAAGTGTGTGTGTGTATCTCATTGCTAACTTTTTAAACTATTGAAAATGCTCAAAATTTATATATTTTAAATCATAGTTTTCTGTATGTCAAATGTTTCTGTCTTTCATGAAAATATGTGTGATGCAAATTTCAGAATGAACCAGGAAACAGTATGTTACTGCCTCTAAAAGGTTAATTCAAATTATATTATATTATAACACTAATGGTGTATTTTTTTTCCTTTACAAAGTGATACTTCCTTTTCCCCAGCTGCGGCAATGTAAACTGGGCTCGTCGAATGACCTGCAACATGTGCAATGCCCCGAAGTACGGGCGGGTGGAGCAGCGCACAGGCTTTGGTGGTGGCTACATGGAGAGGGATGAGGTGGTGGAGTACAAACAGAAAGAGGATTCTGAGGATGATGAGTACGATGAAGTAAGTATGAAAGATACATGAACTCTGTTTTCCCTCAGGGGGAAGGGGAGTGAGCGATCGGGAGTGGGGATAGGGAGGTGATGCCCAGCACGCGAGACAGACGCTCACGTCTGTGAGGCACTATACTATGTTGGAGACTACACTGTGTAGGCCTTACATGACCTTCTAAAGTCTGGTATGTCAATATAGGTTACTTTGGGGAATGCGGACTTAATGAAGAACTAATGCGTTGACCGTTAGCATGGCTTTTCCCCCCATTTATGTTCGTGGGCTTCTCCAGATACGCAGGAAGCATGTCGATAAAGCAGAGTGAGCCGAAAAAAAAGTTGATATAAAGGAAATTGTTAGGAAAAATTTCGTAATTGGAAAATATGTCGATATGTTAAAATGTCGATAAATCGGATGTTGATATAAGTGGATTATACTGTAACTGGGCTGACAAGACTTACCCTCAGTCGTTGTCGTTGCTTTGGTCTAAAAACATATGAGGGATAAGAGATTTGTTGGTACATTTGGTCGGTTGGCCGTTGTCGTTACCCTAGAACGACTGTTGCTCGAGAGTTTGGGTGCCCGTTAGGGGATCAGGTTGGGTCGGGTCGGTTTGCTAGCCTGATTGAGGGCGTAAAGTGGCTATCGTGGCACAAACCGATCGCGCCCGACTTGTCGCCCACGAAACAAACGCGTTTGTTTTCAGACGACGAGTCGGGTGATCATCCCGTTCCGACCCGACCCGGTCCCATCTGCAATGGGCACCCGGTATAAGTCGAGCCTGTCGGTAAAACTGTTTCAATTGCGCATTCGCATCCCGCAACATGACTTTGGTGTGTGAGTTCCGCGTGTGTCGGGGACAATCCGTTGACGGGGTCAAATTAAGTTCGTGAACACTGGTTGAAGTGTTATTCGGGACTTGCTGTTTTGGGGTGGGTGGGGTGGTAGACACTTGACTTACAGTGCTTGACGTGATGCGTCAGGATTTAGAAAATGATAATGATAATACAAACACACACAAACTCACACACACAGAGTGCATATATTTACGGACACCCCTGGACAATTTTTAAGTCGGCTTGGCAGTCGGCTTGTTTCTTGATCCTGATTTTTTTCACAAAGTCCCGATTTTTTCCCCCCTGAGATCCTGATTTTTAGATTTCATAGAGTGGCAGGTGTGGTTTTTAAGTTTTTGTATCACCGACAACTTTAGATCAAGATACATCTCGTTCATCATGCCATAAAATTAACATTTCAATGGCAACACTGCTGAAGTGAAGGCTGAGATTGAATGCAGAAAAAGCAGGTGTTGTAGAGGAATTTGATTAGCAATCTTGACTGGAAAGTGACTCGAATTCTTTAAATTGAAAATTGTTGGTGATACCTCCCAAAAAAGTGTCATTTCTATTTTTAACTTATCAACATGGATTTTTGAGGACTGAGTGAAAGTGTATTTGATTAGTGGAGGTGAAAAGACACACTCTGTGTCGTTCTGGTGGAAGGGTTAAACTTGCTGTTCTTGCAGATAGGAATTAAAAACCTCTTTCCTTGTCTAACAAGAATACAGTGCAGCCTCTCTATAACGAATTATCGGGCCCAGAAAAAAAATGTCGTTATAGAGAGTTGTTATAGAGAGGCAACCAAAAAGTACTAATGAATATAAGGAAAAAATCGGGACTCGGGCACTATGTCTCTATAGAGAGGATGTCGTTATATCGAAAGTCGTTATTTTGAGGCTGCACTGTAATCTTTTTTCTATAATTCATATTTAAAAGCTTATTTTGTTTAAATGGGATAGACAGATCAATATTTATGTTATGGCTGAGCTTTGATATATTTCGGCTTTTCATACTTAGGTCTGATTTGCTGCAAGCAGTCTCATTTGTTTGTTTTAAATCTCTCTTTCTTTCTTACTTCCTTGTTAAAAAAGTTCGGACGAAAAAAGAAAAAATTCCGCTCAAGGAACAGCACTGAAGGTAGAGAAGAGGAACCTCCGAGGTCAAAAGTGTATGAGGAAGAAGAGGAGGAGGAAGAAGATGAAGATGTCTCAAAGTACAAACTGGATTCTGATGAGGTATTTACGTGTCACATTTTTATCAATATTTTGTCATATATTTGTTTACTTGTAGATAACATTGTATGCACACTTGTTGTACGGGCATAGTATTTTAATGCAGACGTCTTTTCTGCAAATTTAAATTCTTATCTTGGTAATTCTTACCATACAAGTGGTTGGGGAATTGTAATTACTTCATTGGGTGGTTGGCGGGTGCTCTGGTGCAGTTTGCTCCTTTCCTATCAAACATCTTTCGTCCTTATCTCCCCTTGTTCTTTTTAGTTCTTTTTTAGGTTTGTTACTCTCTTGTAACACCTCTAATCTTCTGGCGCTCATATGACCTTATGCAGTTGCGAGCGCCGTAAAACCTCTACGAAAACTGAAACTAAATTACTTCAGTTTTCAGTTGTTTGGACAGCGACTTGGAAAAGAGAGAACAGATTTGTGTGTGGTCCTATGAAAGCAAGATTTTTTTTGTTCCAGGTCATGATCTAGAGGGATTTTAGGCATGTTTGAAAAGCATGTTTGATCAATGTGCTAGTAAAACTGTAGAGAGAGGGAGTGATGGGTGAGAAAGAAATAAATGAGGGGGGGAGAGAGAGAGAGAGAGAGAGAGAGAGAGAGAGAGAGAGAGAGAGAGAGAGAGAGAGAGAGAGAGGGGGGGGGAGGGAGAGAGAGAGAGAGGTAGGGAAGGAGGGAGAGAGAGAGAGAGGTAGGGAAGGAGGGAGAGAGAGAGAGAGAGGTAGGGAAGGAGGGAGAGAAAGAGAGAGGTAGGGAAGGAGGGAGAGAGGGGGAGTGAAAGGATCACTATTGAACTTTCTTCTTTGTATTATTGTAAAGGGCAATGAGCTCTTTCTTAGTGGAAATGGGATAAATAATAAATGTGTCATCGGAGGTGGGAACAAGCACTCGTAAATTTTTTAGCATGTGGAGTTATTGTTATCATCATAAAGCTTGTTTATTTTTCTTGCTTTTGATTTAAAAACTACCCATTTTTCTTGAATAGATGTCGAGATATTTGCGATTGCAGGAGGTGGGGTCACATCATAGTGTTACAGGTAAAATTAGCGAGAAAATAGCCGCCAAAGTTTGGCGACTGATATAGCTTGAGAGTCTTTGGAAAGGGAAAATTGACATTTTTTATGATTCTCTAACGAATTCAGTAAAAATCTACGCAGAAATGTGTTTTAAATTGACGTTGAAGATTGTGAATAAAAAAAACAAAATTTCACCACATTACCATGCAAATGTAATTTATGATCATTGCTATTGATGTTACCCTACATCTTTGTATTACAGGAGGATGAAGATGAAGATGGGGACCTCTCGAAATATCAGTTGGACGATAGTGATGAGGAGGAGGAGAAGAAAAAAGCAAATGATTCCAATTCCTCTTCTAATGTAAAGAAATCAGACAGGTCGTCAAAGTCCTCAAGATCCCGGTCCTCTAGCTCTAGCTCATCAAGCTCAAGTTCAGATTCTCGGTCAAGGTCAAGGTCGGGATCTAGAGGCAGAGTGTCGAGCTCTCGGTCTCGGTCCCGCAGCGGGCGGTCAAGATCTCGCAGCGGACGGAGGTCCCGTTCCAACAGTAGAAAGAGACGCTCTAGGTCTCGGTCCAGGTAAAACGGAAGGGTATTTGGTAACAACTCTAGGTAACCCCACACAAGGTCAATATCAGTTTTTTGCTTCTTTGTTTTCTGTTTGTGCACATATTGCTGCGTACGTCACTATTTGTGTTTTCGCCATCGTGACTCTTTTCTTTTGTTACCTTTCAAATAGTTTTGTTATGCCTTCTCAAACATATAAATGTTATAGCCATTATCATGTGAGTGATGTGAGTAATATGAATGAGGAGAAATTTTTGTTAATAGGAATACAGCAGCCTTCAGTGTGTGCCATTAGGCCCAAACGCTTTGTCGTTAAAGGAGGGTTATAAAAAAAAAATAGAAATTGCTTCCTACTGCTGTATAGGGCTATGTCAAAGAGGAGGGGGTGGGGATGGAAGGAGGAGGTTGTTGTTTGGTTTCTTATAGGTTGGAGTATTGGAAAAACTTAGGTGGTTTGCTCCTTCTTTCCTGTCAAACATCTACCTTTGTTATCTCTCTCTCCTTTTCTTTGTATGTTACTCTCTAGTAACATCTCTTATCTTTGGCACTTACATTACCTATTTGTGTTACAAGTGCTGTAAAAATTTTTCCAAAAGTAAGCTAAAGGTCAGATATTGAATATATAAGCAAAGGATGATTGATGATCACAAAGTAGGCGCTTGAGTGGGTTTTTGTGGATTGGTATTGTTCTTTTGGTGAATAAGAGGAGCGTGATGTGTTCCGAGGTGAAATTCTTCTCATCTCGTGTTTTCTAAAGTGAGATTTATTGTTGTCCTCTGGGCTCGTCTTGATCTTATGGCTGTTTACTGGGTTTTTCAGTATACTTCTTTCCTTTTTTAGTAAAGTTATTTTTAAAGTATTTACTATAGCAAGACTATAGCAAGATAATAAAGTAGAGGTTTTAAAAAGGAAACGCTCCCTCTTTTGAGCATTTTGGATAAGTTTCTTTGCTCTTGATAAATGTTTAATAGTTTATGAGAAAGGAAAAATAAGGCTGTTGTAGGATGTTTCATCACAAAATGTGTAAGCAGTGCATGGAGAGATGTAAGTAAAACTGTCGACTGAAGGAAACAAAGTATTCATGTATTCCAAATACTCTGTTTTAATTGAATATGATTTTTAATCAGTCAAAAGGGAACTTGTCTCAGCCTGAATCTCTACCCTAAATGCAGAGAGATATTTTAGTGCTAGTTCCCTTAACTATAAAAATATGAACATAAATAACATGGTGAATGACATGTGAGCGTGTAACTTTGGCTCTACTTATCATCTGTTGTCTGTTCTCTGTTGTGTCTTTGTTGCAGCATCTGTTGGATGAGAATGTTTGTTTTGTTTTATAATTTGTTGTTGCTTGCTTTGGCTTTTGTTTGCAATTTGTGTTGCCAAGTTTACTGTAGGTGTCATTGACTTCCACAACATATGGGACCTTAGAGATATTTGCTCTTGTCTAAAAAGACTAGGTACTTGTGTTCTAACGTCACACTTTACAATAATTCGTGAGTTTTCTGCCCAAGATAACATTTTCAGTTTTCTCATCAGAATCCAGTTGGGTTTTTTCTTTCTAGCAATATTTCCACGTATTTTGCCCCTTAAGATGTTTATAGTGGGATTGGAAGGAAGATTATTTCATTGCTGATTAGATTCTCCACTTGAGTGGATTGTTGGATGGGTGTTGTCTTGGCTCGAAGACTTTCGTTGGAGTGGTTCGTTTTTTATTTGGGGGGGGGGGAATGTCATATTATTTGTGTACACCTATGTGTCTTGCACATTTAGTTGTCTCATTTCAAATATGCTAAATGACTGACTAATTTGAAATGTGTGATTATCATTATGATGCTCTGTCCGCTGTGTCAGGTCTCATGAGAAGGGAACGAAAAGATCTAGAAGAGGGCGCTCCAGTTCCAGGTCACGTTCTAGGTCAAGGTCACGATCTGGACGTTCCCATTCAGACTCCAAACGGTCGAGGTTTGAATTACAAATGACGAGTTCATGTATATAAGAATAGTATGATGTTTTGTTGAGCATAAACCGATGGCTGCGTTGATTTCTGATTATGGAGTTTGTACTGTGTAGCATTTTGAGCCTGGGTCTTCGTTTTTTAAAATTCATTACCGGTCGCATTTTAAATTTTAGTTAGCTAATTGGGTCAGGGAAAATTCTTTTTTTTTTGTAGGGGATGAACACTTCCAATAAATAAATGTTTGTAGCCAAGGGTTTATTTGAACACTTCCAATAAATAAATGTTTGTAGCCAAGGGTTTATTTTATTAAAAGAGAATAAACACAATTTTATGCCCTTTCAAGGTATTACAGTGCTGTGATGGGAAGCTTGTGGGTCATACAGACATTGAATTGTCTTTAAACATTTTGGGTGAAACAGGGGCCCCTTTATACACATATTGTTTCTTGAAACTTTATAAGGACAAAGACATGAATTTTACTGCTTCGTGTCTGTGAACTGGTCAGGTTTAGCTTCTGAGACTGGATGTGACCTCAGTAATTTTGATCTGCAGCCCGAGTTCTCCCTTTCTTTCGTATCTTTCTTGAACTGATGACAAAGATTTTTGAAACAATGGAAAAGACAAACTGGCTGTCATTAGTTTGTTATATAATTGTGTACCTCAAGATTATGTCTCACTGGAAGACAGGCAGCTAGCAAGATCATCTCTGAGCCCCGTTTGTGTAGGTAAATGAGGAAATGAAGCAGGTAGTTTCCTTTTGTGGACTATGAAGCTATTGGGTCATATTTTGTTTTGTGGTTGTTTTCTTCTTCATTTTGGGGGGTTGAGAATAGTCTTGGCCTATGAGCAATGCAATGCTGTCAACAATAATTTTAAATATGTGAGTTTGATGGTCCTTGAAGTAAATAACATTTGGTTATTTAGTATAAAAATGTTAATCACACAGCACCTTTAGTTAGTTATTCTTGGAGAGGTTGTAAATTTACCTTTTGTTTGAGACTACTTTGATATTTATTGTGCATACCACTCTCAATATTGATTCAGTGAATGGCAGTAGACAATTTCAGCTACATATTTCATTTTCAATTGTTTTAGGACTGGAATACTAGTGAGTGTTTGCCGTTGCTCTAGTTTGGTTTGCTCTTTCTTTTCTATCAAACATCTGTAGTCCTGATTTCTCCTCCTTTTTTGTGTTTGTTACTCTCTTGTAACACCTCTAATCTTCGGCACTTATACAACCTTATTGTGATAAAAGTGCCGTTAAACTCTTACTAAAATACAACTGAACTGATATATTAAAGCACTTTCCAATTTTTCTTTGCAGGCGCTGAATGTCGTCTTAGGTAAAGGTAACCGTGCTGCGGGTCGGAGTCCACCGTTGACGGCTTTCAGTCTTTGTCACTCATGTTCCTCGAGGAGATTCCTGTTGGCTCGAATGGTAGTACCAGATCCATGTTTGTGTGAATGTGTCTAGTTGCTTTTCCTGTGGTGTAAAATTTATGATGTGTTCACCAGCACATATATCTCTTTTTTTCCCCCACTTATGGGTTCGTGCAGAGTTCTGATGAATGATATTTCCAGGAGCGTGGTGTTCAGCTTGTGATGTAATTTGACATTCAAGTTCTCAGACATTCTTCCTTTTTTAAAAAGAAAGAAAAGATGGATGTTTTGTCAGTTTTCTGACCGTGTGATTCCTGTGAATGTTGCAAGTGATGTAATTGTAAGTGAAAGAGGACCTGATGTTTCACTGCATCACGGAGCACCCAAAACCAGATGTTTGGATGCAGTTTTATTGGTTTTAAAGCAATTTTTAAACTGCTGTTGTTTCTGTGTCCCTCAGCTTTGTAAATGTGTACAGAACTTGTAATTCGGGGTGATTCTTGTACCTTTGTCATGCGCACATCCCTGGTGAACCTAATTAATTATCCAATCCTACCTAAGGCTCCATTCTGAAAACAACTCCCCAACTGTAAGACAAAGAGTGAAGTCCAACATAAAATGAAACATCTATATTGCAGTAGAACATGCCTGATCGGATACCTCTCTGTAGTTCCAGGAATCGGTGAAAAAAGCTTCAAATTCTAATGACCTCAACTTTCTCTGTAGTTGCTGTGTAGAAAAACTTAGGATCTCTCAAAACTGAATATTGTGCTGATGAGTTTTCCTTTATAGATAGTAGCTGGTCAATCCCAACAGTTGCCAATAGTGAAAGAGAAACAACCGCAGGATGACAGGCCATTTAAGTACTTAGTCAGGTGCGCATTACCAGTGATATTTGGGGATTTTGTTGGGATCGAGTTAAATCAGTCCTTTTCCATAGAGGGAAGGGCGAATGGTGTGTATTTTACACAAAAGATCATATATTTTTATGTCATACACTGTGCTGGATGTTCTTGGAGTTTTCTTATTCTTTTCATGAGATGCCGATCTGTTACCACTTTACTGACAGTGTTTTGACAGTTTCACATTTCATGTTATCCAGTTGCCATGCTGAGAATGTTTCTACTTAATTAAATTTCATAAAACATGAGGAGGATAACAGACAGATCCATAAGAGTTTAACGATTATCAAACATTTTGATCTGTCAAAGTTAAGATTCTGGTGTAGTTTGGAAGATACAAATGGTGGCTAGTGGACTGTCTTATGTGATCTGTCCCTTCTGTTGTTTTTTTCCCCCCATTGTTAGTATTGTTCTTATCTGGTTCCTGAGAAATGTAGCGATTGATGAGACAATTTTCAGAAGACTGCAAGTGCTCATAAGGGGCACCCATTTGTCCAATATGTTGTGGTCTTTATTTTCTGATGTTGGTGCTTCTGGTTTTCTTACCTTTCTCTTTTTGTACTGTGTTCATACCAAGATACTGCTGCTGGTCCTTTATGCTGTGTGTGGGTGCCTGAATTGTCTCTCTTGTCTTCGAAAACAACTTAAGTACCAAGTCCAAAGTACTGTAGTTTGACTGTGTTCCTACAAATGTACTTGTTATGGTTGTGATGAATAAGACACCTGATGAATACATTCTGCTACTACAGTATTATACAAGTAATAATGTCTCGCATCTACTATATGTGAAACTGACTGTGGTGCAGTTGTTTGTGGCTTGGTGTGTTCTCCCTGCAAGAGCTGCAGTGACATTCTTGTGCTCTCCCTTAGATTAGGTTCAACTTTGTTCTTGAAGTCATTCCTTGTTTGATTATCACCACTACCCCACCAGTTTCTCAAAATTGTGTTGTTTTTTTTTTCCAAATGGTGCTTATGTAAACAAACACTTTCTTTGTTAAGATATTATAAAGTTTTTGTACATTGCTTAGTCATGATGTTAGTGTTGATAGTTGATAAAGCTGTCATTGTAAGTTTGTCATGATAGAAAGGCTGGCAAAGTTGAATGTCAGAAGTTTGTTTATTGTGACATTGTGAAGGATAGCAAAGTTTGATTTTAGAAATTTTGAAAATCAAATCAGGCATAGATTTTCTTTACATTTTTTATTTACACTGAATCCCATCCTTTCCAAAATATGTTGGAAAGCGTTCACGACAGTTCATAGTGGTTGGAGGTTGCTAATTCAGCTTATTTCTTTTGCATGATTGCACTAATTCATCTGCACTGAATGATGAAAATGACAATATCAAAATAGTTTTTATTAACCGGTATTCAGATTAAAATTACAATATCAAAATAGTTTTTATTTACCGGTATTCTGATTATGGAGCCCAAGTTCATATATTATATTGTACAATACTGTGTCTCTGTTATGCACACATGGTGAAAGGGTCCTGGCAGACCTCCCTTCCAAAACTGCCATTTGCTTTGGTAATGGAATATTATATTTCAGTACATGTTCTTATTCGGAATAGTGTCATACAGAATGTGCATATTATTAGCAAGTCTTGTCAGCTACCTGAATAATTTTTTTTGTTCTGTGTGTACTGAACTCCTAACACTAGTTTGTAAAGTAATATAGTTGCCCTGACTGTCTCAAAGAATTGCGTAAAGATATGAAGAAGTGTATGTTTTTCACTTCCCAGTAGGAAAGAAAGAACCTGGAAAGAATTCAGGAAGATATACATCATGTAGACTATAACAGCAGTGTTGACTTTTGAATACGAGGAGATTTGTTCCTCATTGTGCTCGGTACCTGATAAGAGTTGCAAGTTGATGGAAGAATTTTTATTTTTATTTTAGCCTGTCTGAATGAAGTTTGATGCTCAGGATTGTTTAAAAACCATTATATATATATATGTATGTATTTATGTGCTCTTGTGCTAGTTTATGTTTTCCAGCATGAATGTTTTGTTGTTACAAATGTTACAGTTTGTATGTCGAATTGTAAAGGACTAGTGTTACAATACTTTCTTTGCTGTCCGGTATTTGAGGTGAATAAAAATGTTGACACGTTTTATGCTTCTGATTGTTTTTGTTTTTTTCCCCTTTTACTTTTTGAAACTTCAACTGAAATTCATTTTGTCTATCCCTTGGTAAAGTTGTACTTGTAATGCTGGCTCCTTCATGCTCCTACTTTGGAAAAAAAAATCCAGTAGACAGGTGCTAGATCTATATATATATAAAATCTTAGCTTTAATAAAGTTTTACTTTTGTAAGCAACCTGCCTCATGTTATTGCGTGTGGGTTTTTATGTTACTGGGTTGAGTTTTGGAGTCTAGCTGTAAGGCGATGGTCATGTTATCGGAACGTCCATTGTCATTTTTTGTATTGGGGTATTTTTAATATACCTGTTTTATCAAGGCGAACCTGGGTTGTGAGGGATACAATTTCCTGGCAGAAAAAAGACAAAGATACTCTATAAAAATTCTCCTTTCAAGGCAATCAAACCCATGTCTTCTGCATGCAACCGTGGAGCATCTACTAACCACCACAGTACTGACGCTGGTTCCACCCTTCTCCCTCCGAGACCTAACATTGACAACACACTCTATGGAACATTACAGCAACTGCAGCAAAACTGCAATTATCACTACATTGCATTGGACAGAAGGGCGAGAACCCAGCTATTGCTGGATCGATAACAACAACAACAACTGACGCTGGTAAAAAGAAAGAGAATATTAAATATAAAAAATACTAATCTTTATGATCTCTAATTGTAAGTATTAGAATACTGGTATTCTTTCAGCTTTTGTTTCCAATACCTTGACCTCCCCCATGCTATGCTGAAAGGTGGGACAAATAGGCCTTTCTCACTCTTACGTCTTATGACGTAGAAAGACCAGATTTTGAAGCTATTTACTTGTCACTTATCCCACCAAATACTAGTAATAATAAAGGTAAGCCAAAAAATCACAAGGGGGGGAGGGGACACTTCTAATACAGTGCAGCTTCTCTCTAATGACCTTTGATACAGCGACATCCTCTGTATAGCGACCTGGTGCCCAGGTCCAGATTAGTAATTTTTCGTTGCCTCTCTGTAACAACAACTCTATACAACGACATTTTTTTTCTGGTTCCTACGATGTCGTTAAAGAAAGACTGCACTGTAGGTGATACATTGTTGTAATATGATGTTATGTGCTCTATTTGACAACAGAGATGACAATCTGGTGTGGTTAGCTCCTTTTTTCCTATCAAACATCTATCGTCCTTATCTCCCCTTCTTCTTTTTTATATTTGTTACTCTCTTGTAACACTTCAGTCTAATCTTCTGGCGCTCATATGATCTTATGCATTTGCGAGCGCCGTAAAACCTCTACTAAAACTAAAAGAGATGACAAGAAGAACCGTGTCTTAAGAATGAGGATCGAAAGCATGTATTTGAGTCGGAGCAAGAAGAGTCAGACCGACGTATCACCATTGTACTCTTACAAAAGGAAGACCAGTTAATCTGGCTCTCCATGATCCCAAGGCCTTTCAAGTTTCATTTGGAGATTCAGCATACAAAAGCCAACGAGAAACCTGTTGTATAGTGAATTAATTATGCAGAATGCCCAATCATACAACTGATCTGCTGATTATAATTACATCTTTATTGAACTATTGACTTTTTGGACAGTGAGCATCCTTGGTTTTGTGGGTGGGTGGCGGGTGCTCTGGTGTGGTTTGCTCCTTTCTTATCAAGTAGCCTATATGTTGTCCTTTTGGCTCCTCCTTTTTTGTGTTTGTTACTCTCTCGTAACACCTCCAATCTTCGGCACCTATATGACCTTACTGTGTTGCAAGTGCTGTAAAACTCCCGAGTGGGTGGTTGGCGGGTGCTGGTGTCAAGTGTGGTTTTCTTCTTCTTTCCTATCAAACATCTATCGTCCTTATGGCTGCTTGCACTGTATTCTTCCCAGGAAGTTGAGCTAGTTTCTGAATGCCATGAGGTCTGCTGGGGACATTGAGCGGGAGTTTACCCGATACAAATTCTTCTTCTTCTTCTTCTTTCTTCTTTTTATGTTTGTTACTCTCTTACCTCTATTCTTCTGGCGCTCATACTCATATGACCTTATGCAGTTGTGAGCGCCGTACAACCTCTACTAAAACTTAAAACTCCCGAAAACTTTTTAAATTCTTGGTTATCGAGTCTTTCTTATTTCTGAACTATGGTTGTTTGTTTGGCTGCACCTTTGGTAGGTTCTACTTCTTTGCTCTGTTGTTTCTGTCTGTCTTACTTTTTTCCCAGCACTAAATGACCACTATGATTATTATGTCGATGTGCTCCACTTTACTCAAACTAAAAAAACCCAAAACAAGTCATCAAGATGATTGTCTCGCCATTAGATTCTAGTTGATTATGGACAAGGTTTCTCGTAAATGTGTCCTGTCAAAGATGAAATGTTTTATGAACGAAAGAGTTGAGGTTCTGGCGTCTTCATACAATTTTTGTGGACGGATTTAAATCCAACAAATAAGATTAAGGGTTTTTTTTTTGTTGGTTGAACATGACAAGGGAACCGGTTTTTTTTATTTTCTAGTCTCATGAATTATATAGAAGGAAAGAATTAAGAAAAGAGATTGCTAGTCTAACGGTTAGGCAGCCGGACGGGTT
>NW_004797466.1:146230-149293 GCF_000002075.1 Aplysia californica | reverse complement strand
GAGGGAGGGCGGGCGGAGAGTAAAAAAAACATTGTAGCGATAGAGGAATGATTGCATCGTTCTGAGGGGGGGGAAGTATGTATGTGGGGGGGGAGGAGGTGGGGGGGGAGGGAGGGGGAGAGGGGCGGGACCGCCCCTGCCCTCCCCAAAAATACAGCCCGGTGGGAAAGGCCGGGAGGTGGGGGGGGGTACTAATGGAGAAAAAGGAAGCAGAATATAGAGACTTGAGCCCGATACAAATGCTTCTTCTTCTTCTTCTTCTTCTTCTTCTTCTTCTTCTTCTTCTTCTTCTTCTTCTTCTTCTTCTTCTTCTTCTTCTTCTTCTTCTTCTTCTTCTTCTTCTTCTCCTCCTCCTCCTCCTCCTCCTCCTCCTCCTCCTCCTCCTCCTCCTCCTCCTCCTCCTCCTCCTCCTCCTCCTCCTCCTCCTCCTCCTCCTCCTCCTCCTCCTCCTCCTCCCCCTCCTCCCCCCTTCCCCAACCTCCTCCTTCTCTTAGACCTTGCCTTGAACACAACATATAATTATTATGGACATTACCATAAGTTCAAAAATGAATAGTAAGTTCGTAACTGTTTTTTTTGGTACTTTTGTTTTATTTGAAATGACATTCCACAAAAACGTTCATTTCAAAACTGAGACAAATTTAATCGCGAGCCAGTGAAATGTAACTGCTCACTTCAACACCTCTAGACTTTTAAAAAATTCAAAAATAATTGAGAGATAAATCCAAAAATCCACGAACTTTTACTATCGAGTTTCCAATTAGAATAAGAAAGGAGAACCAATACTACGGTATTTCTTTAAGAAAATAAAAATAGTCCAAGGAATCAAGATATCTGTTCTAGCTCTGATGTCCTATTTCCCTGAAGTCTACCGCTATTTTTTCCAACAAAGTGGAGTTATGAGTGTCAGGTAAATTTTCCGTCTCATAGTCGTAAAGGTAGAAATGCTGTCCTGAAAACCTGTTTATTCTGATACTCCCCGATTAGTTAAATTTTCAATATTACGTGACCTTTATGTGTCATTCTTTCAACAGCAAGAAATCAAATCGTTCGTTAACCGAACTTATTCATTCATCTGACAAAATCTTGGCCGGCCTACTCTTCTAATAAAGTCTATCCACATAATGTTTCATCACCATGAATGAGGTATTTAGATGAATAGCAACAGTCAACAACCTACACAAGAAGTGTACAAATAGAAACATGATGACATGAACTGTACATGAAACATTATATTCATATGTACATTCTCTTATCAAAAGTAGCAAAAAACATTCCATCAAATTCTGGCGATGCAACAGTGACTGGGACCAATAAAGTTCGACAATCAACAGTGACTGGGACCAATAAAGTTCGACAATCAACAGTGACTGGGACCAATAAAGTTCGACAATCAACAGTGACTGGGACCAATAAAGTTCGACAATCAACAGTGACTGGGACCAATAAAGTTCGACAATCAACAGTGACTGGGACCAATAAAGTTCGACAATCAACAGTGACTGGGACCAATAAAGTTCGACAATCAACAGTGACTGGGACCAATAAAGTTCGACAATCAACAGTGACTGGGACCAATAAAGTTCGACAATCAACAGTGACTGGGACCAATAAAGTTCGACAATCAACAGTGACTGGGACCAATAAAGTTCGACAATCAACAGTGACTGGGACCAATAAAGTTCGACAATCAACAGTGACTGGGACCAATAAAGTTCGACAATCAACAGTGACTGGGACCAATAAAGTTCGACAATCAACAGTGACTGGGACCAATAAAGTTCGACAATCAACAGAGAATGTAAAATGTCTGCAGTAACAATATTTAAGTTAATTACATTCACGTGTGCACGTACCATCATAAAACACTTAAGATAGATTAATAATTAATAATAGTCTTCCCTGACGTCGATACAGTTTTCTTTTTTCTCTCATATTATGTGACTTCTATCAGAACAGATGTAACGAGGTGCATCATTAGATTTGCCCAACAAACGCGCAGACACCTACACACGACATGCACGCTCATACGCACTCACATAAAAATATAAAAATATACACACACGCACACATATAAATATACACTCTTACACTAATATTATAGACGCACATACCCACAAACACTCACACGCACCTGCACAAACACTCACCACATACACATACATACTTACACAACTTTCTCTCTCAGACACAAATACACACACACACACACACACACACACACACATACACACATACACACACACAGAGCGAGAGAGAGAGAGAGAGAGAGAGAGAGAGAAAGAGAGAGAGAGAGAAGCACACACACACATAAAAAAATAAGAACCACAACTAAACAAAACAAAACAAACGCGAGCGGGTAGGCTAGACAAATAAAATAAAGAAATGCACGCCATATCTGTCCCAGATGGCATGGCATAAAAAAGATTCCTCTGTACGAACCAAACAAAGTGAAGTTGAACTATGCAACTTACTTACGAGGTGCTTGGGAACTGAATACAGAAAACGTGAATAGTTTTGGAAAATGAAATATTTGCTCAACTGTGTCACTATCTCTCACTCTTGGGTGTCTTTGGTTCTTTTTAAAAAATATATCTCCTTTTTTTTCTTTCAAAACCAATTTGTTCTGCTTCAATAATCTACATCTAGTAGTACTTTCTATTTCTACGATCCGACCATAGGGTTACCCCGACCCAGTTGATAAAAACCTTTCTTCCATATCCGATCCATCTTTTCATCTCGTATTTCTCCCTCCTTTCCATAATTCTAATTGTCTCTCTCTTTGGTCATTGTCATAATTTTTAATTTGTACCGTACCCGAGATTTCTGCAGAATTGAACCATAATACATGTAGGCCTACACGAAAATAAATAACGTTATCTCGCACAGGCCAAACAAAAACTACAAGTATTAACGATTCTCTTACTTACAGCGATTAGTCTGTAATCACGTTTCTTATATAACATATATCGACTGATCAGTGTGAGACTCTGCCAGGCGTCACTTTGCGAAATGGTGTATGGCGGAGTTTTACAGTATACTGCCCATATGTATTATATATAT
>NW_004797466.1:140782-145189 GCF_000002075.1 Aplysia californica | reverse complement strand
AAGTAAGTAAGTAAGTAAGTAAGTAAGTAAGTAAGTAAGTAAGTAAGTAAGTAAGAATAGTAAGAATAAAATATAAATAAATAAATTTAAAACATAAAAAGCAACAACAACAACAAATAATTTTATTTAAAAAAACTCCCATGCCTTCTAAATACATTGTAATATTAATAAAAATTTTAATCAAAACCAGAATGTCTAGATCATAATATCGGCGAAATCATGGTCCATTTAACTTAACCAGTCCTCGACAAAATCACCCAGGTAGAGGTGTGAATACAATACATTGGCCTACATGTAATTAAGTAACATTTTCAAGACCTTGATGGCAGCGTTCTAAAAATGTTGTGCTGCTACTGTCACTATTGTTGTTGTTGTTGCTGCTGTTGCTACTGCTGTTGTTGTCGCTGTTGTTGTCGCTGTTGTTGTCGCTGTTGTTGTTGTTATTGTTGTTGTTGTTGTTGTTGTTGTTGTTGTTATTGGCACTGGTAGTGGTAGTGACCATGATGTTGTTGTTATTGTTATTGTTCATGAAGACAGTTATATTTGAGAAAAAAACAACCACCCAATAACTAATTGGTGTTGTGCTGTCACTGTTGTTGTTGTTGGCGTTGTTGTTGTTGCTGCTTCTGCTATTGTTGGTATTGCTATTATTAGCCCAGTTTAATTTTAAAAAATAATAAAAGCGGAGATAAATCTTCCTGCATGCTCCTAGGGGAACTGACGACCAGAATACACTCATATTATTTTAAATTGTAGTTGGCATATCCCCGAAACGACTACCATCACAAATTCATGTACTACAACATGAATCGTGTTGAAACTATTCTCACTCTTACCTAAAGAGTTGAAACTGCTCAATTTAAGGCGCGCGTCAAATTCTAAAAAATCGGACTTTACCTTGTATTCTTCGAGCTTAAACTTAAAGTTAAATGGTTTTCTTGACAGTTTGAATCCAATGGTTTACTTAATAGTTTGAACCTCCCGAAAGAGTATCGTATTTCTGATTCGAAGGTACATGATTGTGCTACGTTTACGCCTTATTAAGCAATTTTCCCTTGCGCTTTGACCGATGTTCTGAACACATATATTAATATCCGGCTCTTCATTTTGAGGTAGATCTACGACGAGTTAAAGGTGAGCTACTCCAAAACAGCTCACAGGGCGAGTTCCGTTTATAAGTGCTCACTCGATTAATTATTTGCTCCTTAGATTCACTGTTGAATGATTGACTGAATGCTTGATTGGTGGGTACATACTATTTGAAAAACTGAAGGGACAAATGATTGGGATGTGGTTTATGAATGTAGCCATTTCAGCAAAGTTTCTAGAAATATTTCTTTACATCGAAATAAACCATCACACTTAAAGGAGCAGTTGGGACTAGACAAATTAAACTGACAATTCGGAACGGGAAAAGAAAAATAACTGGCATCGGGCCTGTTGCTCAGAAAGCCAGAAAGTTTTTTCCCCCCGCAGAAGACGGAATAGGCCATGACTTAAACGTTCATGTTAATAAGCTGGAGAGGAAATATCATTATCTTCGTGTACAAAAAGGTGGAGCATGTAGGTGAGTTATTTAGGTCAATGTACAGACAATTTTTGATTTACGTAAAATTTAGACATTTAGCGTGTCACATTAAATAGACATGGAATACAGCACTTGGAATCAACCTCAAGTCCGCACGATGCGGTGACAACACTTAAAGGGAACATGGACTATGAGGTTACGTCACCAGTAAATGTGTGGCATTGTGATGAAATCAGGGGCTCGAAAAAAAATGATGGAATTGAAGAAATCGTCATTTTCCCAGCCCGTTTGGCTATTTTTATCATTTTTTCCTTTTTTGATTTTGCGCTCAACACCTTTTATGTCCACTTAAAACACACCCCTGCATGGGTTTTCACTGAAAAGCGTTGATCAAAGGCACACAAAATTGTACTTTTGCAGTTTTCAAGGGCACTACAACTTTAGATGTCACCAAACTTCGGCGGCCATTTCCTCGTTAATTTTATTTCAGAGATCAGGCGACCCCCCCGCCTTTCAATCGGGAATATCTATACTTCTATTCAAGATAGACGGTTAAAAACATAAGACAAAGAAACAAAACTTGATTTAATATGGTATCAATAACTCCATATGCCCAAACATTGACGAGCGCCTGATTCCACCATGTTGTGGCACACTTGGTCGCCTTTAAGGACAAGCGGGCTAACCTAGATTTCGGGGGTTTCCAGAAATCTTGACCTACACCAAAAGTGGGCATTAGCCTACCTATAGGAGAAGTTTGCTTTCATTGGTATGTAAATCTATGTAGATTTGTTTAGTTATAGAGAAAACCCTCCTTGTCTTTTAAAGAAAGATATCATGGGTCCAAAAACTTTACCGTGGACTTTCTCAAAACATCATTTTTCGGGACAGCCCCCTTCTGCTTAAAAGCGACCAATTTCTGTCTCTAGATCAAGGACATTACAGGATTGATGTCGGCGATGTAGCCAAAGAGTAGAAACCACCTAACGGACTTAGATTTCTTCATATCAAATAAGCGAAGGTATGTGTATTAATAAACTCAATTTCTCTGTGCAAACGGTGGAAAACGTTTAGCAAAAGAAAGAAGGACTAGGAAAAACTCGCCTTCTCCAGCGCAAGGAGGAAGGAGCAGTTTTAGCCCCCACTTCATGACCTTTTGAGCTGAGACATGATGTGTACTCTGACTCCAATACATATAAAGAATCTTGAGATTCCATAACAACTACTACAATAACTACAATATTGCCTGCCCACTTCCCACACTACTCTGTCGTATCAATGTTTTCATCTGTCTTCTCACTTGACAATAGCACACAGACAACAACACAGTAAGAAGAGACAGCCCTATACAAGCAGCGATCAAAATCCAACTGCTAGAAGGATGTGTTGTGACGTAAGTAGGTGCCCTGCGCACCACGCCGTCTGGTAGGTCATTTTCCTCTGAAGCTCCGCCCCTTCCCATCCTTCCTGTGTTTCCGGGCGGAGTCTCGTCTAGCAGATGGGCGTCGTGGCGGAGCTGGTTGAGATAAAGCTTCGGGACTCGCTTATTCCAGAAGGCCATTTTCTCCGGCTTAAAGGCAACTTCAACTGCCATTTTGACCTCTCCATCTACTGTGGTCATTTTGGTGTAGACAGGTTTGTTGTGGGTGAAGGGCGGCATGTAGAAATCTTCTTTGGGGACAAGTGATGGCAATCTGGGAAGGAAAAAAAAGAAAAATTGTTGGCTCACAATTTAAATCCTGGCGCAAACTGAAAAGTCGGAATATTTCTTTAAATAGTGAAGAGAACAAACCCTTTTCTTTTAAAAAAATGATACACAACATGATTATTTTTTACCCAGTCATTAGAAGACAACCGTTTTTCCTTTATCACATACTCCCCAGCTCCTATTTTTTCTTTGGAAAATGCGATATTTCATTATTAGAGCGAGCGCGGGAGACGTAATAACCACACACACACCTTCACCAACCAAAACGAACTTGTCTCTGAGGGATGAAATAACCCAGTCACTTTCATCACAGCACTAGACTCTAGTGCAATTTTCTTTCAAATTTTTGGTTTCTCAATTTGCAAATAGTGGAGTTTGATACTTAATGGGTGTCACCGTTGTATATCCACAGGAACAGAGACGGTATACGAATAAACTGACCCTCGAGGTGAGGTATTGCCAATTTGTGTGCATGTGCTTTAGAAAGAGCTTTACGGCACTTACAACACGATTAGGTCCTATAAGTATCAACAATTTGAGAAGTTTCAAGAGTGTAACAAATACAAACAAGAAAGCGGAAAGATAAGAGAGATGGATATTTGATAGGAAAGAAGGAGCAAACCGCACTGGAGCACCCGCCAACCACGAACCGACTTGTGTGCGTCTTCCATCGGACGTGTCGTGTGACTAAAACAATCACACTATCTTTATCAGAGTGGTCTCACTGTTATCTAGGTTGGTATCATACTAGACCACGGAGTAGATGGTCCTGGTTCGTATCCACTACCGGGGCGTTCCGAACTTGGGTTGTTTTGGGGAGTCTTTAAAGCCAATTTTATTCATCTCTCAGGGAGATGGTCCTAAAGAGATAGACGCTAAATTCTGAGTTCGCGCTTCTAAGAAAACCTCACAATGTTAGAAGAAGCGCGAAGCAAATAATAATAGTGGCCAATATAATGAATTTTTTTCAGGTGTTACTAAAACAATCGAAGTAGCCTTATCCAGCACTCACCCGTTTTTGGCAAAATTGGCCCACATTTGCATGATCATAGAGGCCATTCTTTGGTCCCTTTTGTCGTAGCGGAAATTGTCATGGCCGGTCATCGGGTAGCCGGACAGGTAGAATAACTCTGCCCCGTGGACCACACCTGGGTGGGGGGGGGGGGGGGGA
>NW_004797466.1:137016-138876 GCF_000002075.1 Aplysia californica | reverse complement strand
AGAGGGAGAGAGAGAGAGAGAGAGAGAGAAAGAGAGAGAGAGAGAAAGAGAGAGAGAGAGAAAGAGAGAGAGAGATAACAAAACAAAACAAACAAAAAAACAAAACACAAAACAACAGCAACATCAACAACTCGCAGCTCCAAATCACAAGTATCTTTTCTGTAATGTTTTGTTTTCCTCAATAGGAGGTAAAACAACCATAATATCTTTATTAATACACAGCTGCATTATCGTTGTTGTGGTTGTTGTTGTTGTTGCTGCTGCTGGTGCTGGTGCTGCTGCTGCTGCTGCTACAGCTGGTGTTATGGTTTTTATTGTTGTTGTTGTATATTATGTTGTTATTGTTGTTTTTATTGTTGTGGTTTTTGTTGTTGTTGCTGCTGCTGCTGCTGTTGTTGTTGTAGATCTTTTTGCTGATTGTTGTTGTTGATGTTGTTGCTGCTGATGCTGCTGCTGCTGCTGTTGTTGTTGTTGTTGTTGTTGTTGTTGTTGTTGTTGTTGTTGTTGTGGTGTCGTCCTTATCTCTCCTCCTTCGTTTTTAAGTGTGTTATTCTTTTGCAACACCTCTAATCTTCGGCCTTTTTAACCTAATTCTGTTGCAAATAACGTAAAACTCCTACTGAAATATAAAAAAAGTTGTAGTTATTGTTGCTGTTGTTGTTGCTGTTTGTGTGGCCGACGGGTACGGAAGGGGAAGAGGGCAAAGGAGTCTGTCAGTAATGTGTCTGCTGTGCCTCTTGCGACTTCGAGAAGAGTACTTAACCCCTTCACTGCCAGGTTCGAGACTGTTTTGAATTAATTAGAAGGATTTATAAAGCAAGTCTGACGGTGATAGGGTCAATGCCTGGGCCACTGCTTCTTTAATCCTATCTGTACACCGTGGGGTCATTTTGTACCCCCGGGGTTGTATTCTTCACATTTTAGAATATTTCTCGTACGAAGATCTCTTTCAAAAAATCATTTCGACAGACTGCTATGCAAAGCGTACGGAACGGATTAACGAGTAAGTTTCCTATTTGAAAGTGGTGGCACAGAGTTCCCCACTTCGTATGGATACGATAGTAAAACACGATGTACGGACAGGGTTAAAAACGTGTGAGGTAGTCCAATCCCCCTTTGACTTCCCCGAATAGATCTAATGGCTATTTCTTGTTTCCTGTGGCTGTGCTTTCTTGAAACCACTAGGTGTGCCTTGGCTCATTTCAAACTCCTACTAAGAGTCCAACAGAAGTCGTTTTGTTGTTGTTGTTGTTGCTGTTGTGGATGTTGTTGTTGTTTTTGATGTTGTTGTTGGTGTTGTTGTTGTTGGTGGTGGTGGTGGTGATGGTGGTGATGGTGGTGGTGTTGTTATTGTTGTTGCTGCTCCTGTTGTTGTTGTTGCTCTTGTTATTATTGTTGCTGCTCTTGTTGTTGTTGTTATTGCTGTTGTTATTATTGCTGCTGCTCTTGTTGTTGTTGTTATTGCTGTTGTTATTATTGTTGCTGCTCTTGTTGTTGTTGTTGTTGTTGTTGCTGTTGTTATTATTGTTGCTGCTTCTGTGGTTGTTGCTGTTGTTGTTATTGATTCTGCTCTGATTGATTTTGTTGTTGTTTTCTTGGAAACCATTTCAGCGATAGAGAGCTTAGTTCCTCGTCAGGACATAGGGCTCAGTGGCGGAACTATTTTTGACTGATGCTACAAACCCCACCCAGGTTCAAAACCTAAACTTTTGAGTGGTAGATTAAGCTGGTAACATACTAATGTGTCCCAGCGACACTATTGAGCAAACTCTTACAAGCCCACATCGCTGATGAGCATAAACTGCGGTCGTGATCTTTCTTTCTCCCCCCCCCCTTCCCTCTCTTTCTCCCCCATCTCTC
>NW_004797466.1:131034-136916 GCF_000002075.1 Aplysia californica | reverse complement strand
TCACTCTCTCTCTCTCTCTCACTCTCTCTCACTCTCTCTCTCTTTCTCTCTCTTCTCTCTCTCCTCTCTCTCCCCCTCCCCTCCTCCTCCCCCCTCTCTCTCTTTCTCTCTTTCTTTCTCTCTCCCTTTCTCTCTCTCTTTCTCTCCCCCCCTCTCTCTCAATCTCTCCCTCTCTCTATTTTCTCTTCAAACCCATACACACATTTAGACACATACACAAATGGATAAACAAAGCTATATGCACACAAAAACTCACACAGACACATACAACATACATTAACACTAACACCCACAGGCACACACACACACACACACACACACACACACACACACACACACACACACACACACACACACACACACATACAAGCTCCCTCCTCCCACACACACACATACGTGCGCGCACGTGCAAAAACACAAACTCTAGAGTCTAGTTAATCAGAATTTCTAAATAACTTAACATCTCTCCTGATTTTTTTATTAGCATCATTAAATCTACTTTTAGTCTTTTTGTTTCACTAGGGTGGGGTGTGTTGAAAAAAAGGAGGGGGGGGGGGCGGGGGAAATTGTTTGTGAAATATATTCACTACTAACATTGCTTTCAGTATTCCTATCCAATTACATTGATGCTGTTCGGAACTTTTCATGGTTGTTTTTTTTTCGAGTTTAATTTTCTAGAGCCTACACACACCCTTTCTGACAGGATCAACAATACTCTATCCTATAATGATGTGTCGATAGTATTATAGTGGTGAAGAGAATCCGATAGCTTCAGCTTCAGCGATTTGGGACTTGTGGTGATTTTCTTTTTCTTTGTTCCTTGTTCTTTTTTGTTGTTCTTTGTTTGGGGGGGCATTAGCGTTTTGAAGCAACTTTGGCTGCACTTTTACATATTTTTCTAATTTATGAGGAGAATACTAGTGTTGCGTAAAGTTGACATTGCTCATTGAAATGGCAAGGTCTTACGATGAACTTTCAGTAGTCTGATTAGCTTCGTTGATTTTGTAAGGAGCGGCAACCTTTGGAGAGGATTGTCCCCCTTACTCTGAGTGCGCTTAGGCGGGAAAGACACTTGGCTATTTCTGTAAAATGCGAGGGGGCGCATTGTTAGTTTAGTTATTATTATGCTGGATTATCTATCTGGTGGCCCCGGTTCGAATCCCTCACAAGGCGCTCTGAACTTGAGTAGTTGTTGGGGCGATTTAAAGGCTACCAATCTATTGGTTCACTCATATCGTCAGTGTACGTTAATTTCGAACGCCCCGCATCTTAAAAAAAACTTATGGGGTGCAAGAGGCATTAAACCTATACAATAAAAAGCAAGAAAAACGATAATCATTGAATCATGCGAACAATTTTCAAATTTATTTTCTAAGCTGAAGGCAGGATCTTCCCCATTTGGGTTTTAGAAAAAAACAAGCATTCTAATTGTACCAGGTTCTGTCGGGACCTAAGTTTTGCGGACATCAACCTTTAATAAACAAATTAATTTCGATCCAGGAAATGATTTGGGACCATTGTTTGCTGCAGTACAAACTAATAATGATAAAATATTTAGGATTTCTCGAGTTTTGAATCGTTGTTCGTTTCTGTATAGTGGTGTTACATAAAGGATAATAGATATTTTTTCCTTCCTTTTTCTTTCAATATGTAGAGGTACCATTATGGTGACGACAGAGAAAAGAACAAACAGACTCCAATATCAAGAAGAGCCTAGGCGGGTAAGTACAAAGATATGGTGGGCATCAACAGACCAGTACGGCACCGGAGGTCAACATTTATCTTGGTTTAATTTTTTTGGTATGGTTGCTATGTCGTGTGCACTCACCAGTTTGATCTTTTACCCCATTCCGATCAAACACACCTGGCGACTGAGGCTAATTTCTACCCCATTTTAAGGAGGAGTGTCTGCGTGGGCTGCACGGAATTATTACTTTGTATTTGTCATAGTAGATAGCTGAAAAGAACAATCATTTCTTACTTGAAGCGTTCACATCTTTTTTGTATGTGTGTCCCTACCTTTGTAGGTCCTTGCTCATCCTACGGAATGACGCCATCTTGTCAGTATAACAGCATGCTGCCTACATGATCTCTTACTTTGTTTTGTGCCCATGCAGCAGATCATTTGGAATTTTTGTTTTCTAGCGAAGGTGTTTACGTCTCCATCAATACAATCTAGGTCATTCAGGAGGCGGGCTTTGACACTGTATGCCACGGCCAACTCCGGCTGAGAGTGATGCAACATTATAATATTATAAAGACCAAGATACTCGATACATTTTTTAAACAGCGAACCGCCCTAACCATCGTACTACAGACGCCGATAGAACTTTAGTACTAAAAGCTAAGTGAAGATTATAAAGGTTAGAATCTAGTACCATGCACTAGTAAACATTTAAGACGTTTTCAAGTAGAGGAAAAGTTATTATGAGACCTGTGGTCAACCATCTACCTACCCCTTCCCATAATGTTTACACATGATTCAAGGAAATGTCGTAACAATTTCGACGGGACCGCTTCTGAAATAAAATTGCTTCGGAACTTAAAATTCTAAAATACTTTCCACAAAAACTCACACAAAATCATGCAGATCTATAAGCACCGGTCCATCTCAATGTTTTCACGATGAATCCAGTCAGGTGTAAAAACAGTAAATCTATAGCAAAACTAAAGGGAACTCTCAAAGGTCAAACCAAACGCAGAATTTGGAAGCAGCGTGCAAACATTTTCTCTATTCTCTACAATCATGAAGGACTGCAACTTGATAACCAATGCACATTGAAAAAAGATTTGTCTAATCTCCATTAGATATGGTTTGATACAGTTGAGTACGGTCAGGTTTTCCTTAATGGAGGGGCAAACACTTTCATTTTGGCACGATTTGATCAAATCCTCCAATATCAATGAGTTCGATTTTCCAGGTCACAATTTGATACCAGTACATTTCTACGGTAGAGTTTTACGACGTTCGCAGACTGAATAAGATCAGAATATAAGTGAACGTAAATTAGGGCGGTAATTTTTTCCTCGTTAGTATAACGTGATAGGCCCAAAATGACTTCCCTAAGGAATTTGCGGGGCCAAATTTGAAGAAGTAAAGCAGAGATCACTTGATACAGTGTGCACTGGTCAGCATCTTTATCCCAAACCGATGCCATCTGATTTGATTAAGCATTTGATTTTTGAACTGTGCTCATCGATCCAATGGCAGATAAAAATAAAAGGGAATTCTTCCAACAAAGCTCTGGCGCTAGACACAGAGGCAATAGTGTGGAAGGGGTAATCACTCTGAGAATCGGAGAGTGATCATTTATAACGTTTTGTAACTCTATACCCGAAGGAAAGGAGAAAAAGAGAGAAGTGGGAAAATAGAGAGAGAGAGAGAGAGAGAGAGAGAGAGAGAGAGAGAGAGAGAGAGAGTAAGAAAAGGACCCGGGGGGTGTTGGGAAATCATTTTGGAGAGAAGAATAGGACAGGCATTATAATCAGTGTTATGTTTGCGCTCATCTCAGCTCCCTCTCTCACTCTCTCTTTCTGTTTGTGTGTGATTGTGTGTGCTGTTATGTGTGTGCAAGCACGCATGTGTACATGCGTGTGTGTGTGTGTGTGTGTGTGTGTGTGTGTGTGTGTGTGTGTGTGTGTGTGTGTGTGTGTGTAAACTGTGTGCATTTTTAGTTTGAGAGCGTGGATATATAGGCTGCCGTATGCACGCTTGCGGGCATTATGAGACAAGGGTAACGAGCGAAAAAGACCCCAAGTTGGCGAAATGGCCAAATGGCGGACGGGCCAAGTACTCCTTGTTTTGGGGTACTACTAAGCAGACTGGTAACGTAACCACTGACAAGATAACCATACCCATAACGGGCGTAATATTGACAAGTTTAATACAATGTACAGTTATTATAACCTTACTCATAACGGGCCTAAAAGTAACTAGATTAATACAATGCATAATTATTATCTGTAACCTTACCCATAACGGGCGTAGCAGTGACGAGGTTTATACTATGTATAATTATTGCCAAAAACCTAATTCATAACGGACCTAGCAGGGACTAGCTAAATACAACGTATATTTATAGCTTATAACCTTACTCATAACGGGCCCAATAGTGACTAGATTAATACAATGCATAATTATTATCTGTAACCTTACCCATAGCGGGGCAAAAGGTAACGAGGTTAATAAGCCTACAACGTATAAAAAATAGTATTAATACCCTTAACGTTTTTATCCAGGTATTATTTGGAAATCAAGCAATAGTGAAATGAGGTAAAATGGCATTGCACTATACGCTAGAGTTTTCTTTTGCTACGTCGACAAATTAATGAATAGTCCTTGCAAATTGTTATCCTTGGATTTATTAGATATCATTAAACGTACGTTTAAGAGAGCTTTTACTGTAACTGTAACTACTATAGCACGATTTTTTAAACTTCAGTATTGTATTCTACTATGACAGTAAATTAGTTGTAATCTTTCCGTTAAAGAATTTATAGACTACATTATAGTATGATAAACAACTTTCTCTGACCTGACAGATACATAGTTTTGTTGTGTCTTCTTGCACCAAGATATATTATCTACAAAGCCGACATCATCCAGACGGCTACCTGATCTCACTGCCTGGGGCAAATTGTGTCATTCGAGACGCTTCAGGCTAACGTGTGTCATTTAGAATGGTTTTTTGTTTGTCCCTTTAGTTTTCCTTTTATTTCACGAGTATTTATGTTTTGTTTTGATTGTTGTAAGAGTTAAATGCCATACTAGAACCATAATCACAATCATACAATGTTTGAAGGCCGCTTATTTTGTATTGCTATGATAAAACTTGTTAGATTTGACCCGACGCAAAGGCTGTGTGTCACACTTGAAAAGTGAGACGAAAGAATCCACGCATCTTGAAAAGAGCTGCAGGCTGAAGTATAGTACACTCTATTCATCCAAAATTTATGAGCAACAGACTGTGTGTATCTCTTCCCCAGGGACATGTGAGAGACTACAGAACAGCTATATCATTATTCTGAATGGTAGTAAATTGAGAATATTGCCGTCCAGTAACTTTGTGAAACATGAGTGCAGGTAGATTAATGTGCTTGACAATTCCTTTATTTTTAAAGTGTGACTTATGATTGTTCTTCATACTTTCTACGTCTGTACCCTTGGGGCAAACTCATAGCTCTAAGCAAGAAACACCAGTCTCATCCTGGATATTAGTAACAGGGGGCTGTCGTTATACAGCTGTTTGTTTATTTATCTTGTTGGGAGGATAATAGTACTCACATCTCAAACAATAAATTGGAGCTTTCGGTTTATAATGTATGTCTGATCCAATTACACCGCTGGCTGTTTTTTGTGTGTGAGTTTGTTTGTTGTTGTTGTTTGTTGTTTTGTTTTGTTTTGTTTTACAGAATGTCTATTATAATGTAATATCGTGTGTCTGGAAAAGAAGACAATTTAAAAGACAGTGATTTGATTGTCTTTGGACCAATTTCAACCAAAAAAATGTTAAAACAATTACAATTTGTTACTGTTGATGAAGAACATCAAACGATGTGTTCTAAAAACAAAATCAACCAAATTTGAGAGAAATTCTAACAACTGAACCATAATGTGTATCCGCACATTGAAGAACACAATAAACTCAGGGAAGGTGGTGACTATTTAAACTATATATTACAGGTGTTGTCAATTATCGCTCCTGGCAAACTCGAATACGCCGCTGGAAACTTTGGGCATCTTTTTTCGTCGATTTTTATTATTTTTTTGGATGTCCTAATTTTGAGCTTCAATTGTTCGACTTTAGAGGGTTGTTTCAGAAGACCCTGTCCGTCAAAACGTCCCAAGCAGATAGTAAGGGTGGAGATGGGGTGAGGGGGGG
>NW_004797466.1:127134-129111 GCF_000002075.1 Aplysia californica | reverse complement strand
AGAGAGAGAGAGAGAGAGAGAGAGAGAGAGAGAGAGACTGACAGACAGACAGACAGAGACAGACAGACAGAGACAGACAGACAGACAGACAGAGACAGACAGACAGACAGACAGACAGACAGAGAAGTACGACTGATTGGTGCAGATGTTACAGTCGTGGAGTGCGGTCTACCAGACGGGATACGTACGCTGCATGGTATTCCTTTCCACTCAGCCTGACCTAGTGGCGGCCCCTGACCAGCGTAATCACTCGTTTTGGCGGGAAAAGAGCTGCCAACGCGTCTCTAACGACCACCTGATGGCGCTCGTTACACGAAAGTAGCAGACTAGAATCTCCCGCAGCTTATATAGCAGCCTTGTAAGCTGTTATTGAGAAGGGAGCAATGTCCGAGAATGTGTAAGAAAATAACAATCCAAAATAGTAGTATCAAAATGTATATATTATTATACTATAAGTCTATACATTCGCAAACAGAAAAGTTGTGTGTGTTAATGAGCCAATTATCGGGGTAAAAGTACACCCCAAATTATCTTTTCAAATAGATCCTTAATTATATAAAACCCAACCAGGGGCTCTCGTGGCCTACAGGTGAAGGTCCCGGGTTCAAATCCGGGTAGCGACGGAAATTTGTTCTTTTCTAAAATTGTCTCCTTTCACCTTCTTTCCTTCTCTCTTGCAATATTCTGTCGTCTGCTTTCGTCTCCACTTTCTTCTCCCACCCCCTCACCTCCTTTGCCCCCTCTACTGGGCTCCTGACTCTTTCTGCAGCCGTTCTACTGCTACTCCTTGGCTCCTTCTCACTGCTGTCTTCGGGTCGGAAAGATCTACACCTAGCCTTCTCGGACAAAGGCGAAAAATCTTGGAGGTCCCATGTGCAAGTTGTACACGTTAAGGATCCCTTGGTGGTCCCAAATTGATAAGAGTAGGCTTCAGCCGCCTTTACTTTACTTTATCCGTCCTCTTGTACCTCTAGCAAGTTTGATGGCCTGGCTGGGTGGGATTTTTAAAATGTTCTCAGGGTATCCTTCACACCATGGATCCAGGTTTTTCTTGGTCTTCCTCTTGCTTTGTACCCTGGTACTTTCCTGTAGTAGGCTTTACTGGCAAGCTGGTTAGGTGACAAACGTATGAGAGGTTCAAACCACCTGATTGTTTGCCTTCGGATGTAGTGGAGGACCGGTGTTGTTCCCACCATTTCTCTGATCTTATTGTCTCTGACCATGTCCTGTCTGGTTTTGTTTACGGCTCTCCTTTGACATCTAATCTCGCAGGTGGTTATCTTACGTTCCAGGCTTTTGGCCAGGGTCCATGTCTGGCACTGGTAGGTCAAGGTGGGGATGAAGATAGAGTTTATGATCTTGGCTTTGATCTCAATAGGGACGTTAGGATGTTTGAGGAGTGGGGCAAGCTGGTAGCTGACGCTGTTGTTAGCCTTTTGTACTCTCGTCTCAATTTCTCTGTTGAGACGTCCGTCTGAGGAAAAGATGCTACCAAAATACTTGAACTTGCTGACTTGTTTCAGCGGATTTCCGTCGATGGTGATGTTAAGGTTGCCAGGTGTTCTGTTGATTTTCATCATCTCCGTTTTGTTTTTACTGATCTTCATGTTGAGCTTTTCACATTGTGTATTCAGCCTGTCTGTGTACTCTTGAAGTTCCTCTTCTTTCTCATATGCCAGGCTTTGATCGTTCGCAAACAGCAAAATTTACATTTCCTACCAATTGAAAGTGTTTGGTGTGTGCCGCGCGCTCATATGACCTTATGCAGTTGCAAGCGCCGAAACACACTTACCCAAAAAAAATGTTTTTAAATGAAAATAAAACCCAACCAAAACGTACAGAGGCCATTCGTTTATGTTCTACAACCTTCTAGCATATTGTTTCAGTTATTCTCATCTATATCATTCCCTACACCTTGACATTCGTGGCAGTAGTAGTAGCAGTAGTAGTAGTAGTAGTAGTAGTAGTAGTAGTAGT
>NW_004797466.1:123247-124921 GCF_000002075.1 Aplysia californica | reverse complement strand
CCCCCCCCCCCCTTGAAGCATAACAACTACTACTGCGTTGACACATTTTCTTTGTAACAGACAATTATCAGACACCAACTCAGGACACGCGACAAATCTTTTAAAAAATTCTTTTAAAGTTCGCGTTTTTGTTGGTTGAAGTGGGGTTTATAGCCAAACCCATTTAAAGAAATCAGGCTGTTTGAAAAGTTGGACAGGTACTGTCTGAGGTCTTGTGGTTAGTCACTTCACCGTCTCTCGCAGAATCCATGAGTTCGATTCTCTTGCCAGGAGGTTTCTTGTCGAGTATGGCCTTTCTGTCTTCACGGACGTTGTATCTTTTTCAGTCCGAGTTGGCCTTGACACGTAGGATCGAAATAGCCCGCCTCATATATGATCTGTGTCGATGGGGACGTAAAATATCTACAACTAGCTGGGTTTCCCGTTCGAGGAACAGACTCAAAAGAATCGATCGTCAAATCATTGTGGGATCAGTGCACGCACTCTTTGTGAACAGAAGCCTCACTTGTTTACAATGGCGTCTTAGAAGAAGACGGACTTTTCCAAAGATTAGATCCAAACGAAACTAATGAAAAACTGAAAATTCAACTACAGTGACTTCAGACTCCTCAGTAAAACTGTGCACCCTTTAAATGATTCTGAACCAACGTCAATTTTTTCAAATTCGAAAGTTAAGCGGTTCCGAAGTTTTAGGCGGCCAAAGTGACGAACTTTCACAAATATAATATTTATAGATTACTTTTTTTTTCAGATGTGGGAAATCCAATCGAAAAAACTTTTCTGATACATCCCAGCCAAGACGACACAGGGCCATGAAAACCCAAGAAGCAAACTAAAGAAAAGATTACTAGTTTAAACATGTGAACCTGGCTTTGCTAGTGTGCAGCAGATCACAACGATGTGAAATGATCCCATATCAAGATTAGGTCTACCAGCGTCTGTGGTGTAGCGGTTAGGCGCTTTGCTATCGCACGCAAGAGACTCGAGTTCGATTCTCTAATTGGAGGATTCTCTAATTCTCACCAGACCCTACAAAAAGTGCTAAGAAAGTTGTGATAATGATGACACGATAGGCATTATTTAGGACGCTGTTTTTAAGCGTTAAAATGTTTCACAATCTTAAAGTGCAAAAAGATTTTCTCTTAAAGGAAACAATGTTTGGTATTAGTTTCGAAGCGGTCACGCTCCAAATTTACTTGCATTAGCTTTCTTAAAATATTTTTTTTGTTCGTTTTTGCAACTGTTACTATAGGGACATGGTTGCTAGACTAGTGGTTATAAAAGGTCTCGAACTCGGGGGTTCGATTTACAGACCTGTCGAGTAAAATATTGTGTATTTCGTTTATTTTTTCCCCTTCCTTCACAGACGTTCATATTGATAAACCAATTGGCAGAGACTGAGTACAGGTGGATGGATAGATACGCGGGCATAACAAACGGTAAAGATATACAATTACGTCTTCCAATGGATTGAGAGGAAAACGTAGTAAAAAATGGTCAGGTGAGTGCAATATTGTCAGCTTTGGTAAGCTTTATAATGGAATGGAAGTAGGAAGTATGTTTGACATTCTTGTACTGAGTAGTATCTTCCACCAAGATGATTCGATTATGTACAACCTTCTTACACACAAACACACACACACACACACACACACACACACACACACACACACA
>NW_004797466.1:121129-123147 GCF_000002075.1 Aplysia californica | reverse complement strand
CACACACACACACCCACTCACACACAACACACATATTTGTACTTTCTATTTTTACGATGAATCAGCATGTAACAGAATAGGGTGATAACAACACTGAGAGAAAAAGTGAAGTAAAGGAACCGGCCACACAATCATCCTTACACACACACACACACACACACACACACACACACACACACACACACACACACACACAGAGCCCATCCACCCACCCATACACTGGTAAAAATTGAAAATCGGAGGCAATTCAAGTTTGGTAACGTACGGGCAGATCAGAGAATGATACTAGCTGCTAACTGAGCCATCTCAAAATTTAATACAAATAAAACACATTGTTTTGTATGGTTAACAAAATTTGCGTTTTCGAGTGTCCCAAAGGCACTATAAGATATTTATTCATACATAAGTGGTGGCATCCTTGTGAAATCAGGCGCTTTTCATAATAATGAAGTAAAAAAACCTCCAACATTTTTCAGCCCGATGATATATTTGTTTTGGACTCCACACCGTTTATGTCCATTTACAAACACATTCCTGTGAGGATTTTACTGAAAAACGTTGATAAAAGGCACAACAATATTGTAAATTTGCAATTACCAAAGTCACCACAGCTTTGGATATCACCAAACTTATACAGCCATTTCTCGATAATTTTCCCTCTGGCACTAGGTGCCCCCTCCCACCTCCTTCAATTGCAATCACCTCGATTTCTATTCAAATTAGAAGGATATTGTTTTCATCAAACGCAAGGCAAATGGACAGCTTTTAAGACGATATCAATAACTCTATATACCCAAAAATTGACGAGCGCCTGATTCCACCACGTCGGAACTCATAAATGGTCGCTTTTATGGACGAGCGGGCTAACCCAGATTTCGGAGGTTTCCGGAAATCTTGACCAACACCAAAAGTGGGCATTGCCATACCTTTAGGGGAAGTTTGGTTTAATTGGTGTGTATATTTGTTTGGTTATAGAGAAAACTCTCTTTGTCTTTTAAAGAAACTGAACAAGTGGCCAAAGCTTTACCTTAGATTTTCTCAAAACAGCATTTTTCGGGATAGCCCGCTTGTGCTTAAAAGCGACCAAATAAGCCTTGGCGAAAGCGTTTGCGTGGGGAGAAACGTTCACTGTTCTACTCACCCATGAGGCTTTTGATCTCTGGCAGGTCCACGCTGAAGACACTCATGACTGCCAGGAGGCGCCGTAAGCCATGATGACGTATTCCGTACTTCTCGAGAATAGGGACTGCTGTAACAGACACGTTCATCAATGTTTAAGTCTCTCCCATCGTCGTTTTCATCAAGTTAACTCAGTCCGTATTTTTTTCCACCCCACTATAAAGACCAATCTTCTCCGCATTTGTCCACATCTGACATAGATGGACAAACTATCCTAACTATATCATCCTCATCCTCATCCTCATCCTCATCCTCATCCTCATCCTCATCATCATCATCATCATCATCATCATCATCATCATCATCATCATCATCGTCATCGTCATCCTCAGCATCATCATCATTTTTTAGAAGGAAGAAAATTATGGAGACCTGAATATTTTGGGGAACTATGACGGCACTATCTTAAGAAATATTCAAAAATATATAATGTGATATGATGATCATCATTAATATCATCAACAGGAAGAACGGAAGGAGCAGTGGCAGACATCTTCTCCACCTCGCCCACTGAGCAGTCAACATAATAACACACACAACCTGACCAATTTCTACACTCACCAGCAACAAGTCCCTCATCTGACGTCGTTCCCGTGAGTATCTCAGTCCCCTCCACGTGCGCGTGCGCCACCAGCCTCTCTGGTGTGTCTGGTATGACGTGACCATCCACCACCGGCCTGAACTGGGGCACCAGCGACACCGGATGCTGGAACTCACGTGGGGAAAGAAAGAGTCAACATCATAGTCACACGCACACGTGAGCAAATTATGATATAATAGTAATACATGTAATACATGTAATAGTAATAATGATTATGATAATACTAATAATAATAATA
>NW_004797466.1:119180-120854 GCF_000002075.1 Aplysia californica | reverse complement strand
ATGATGATGATGATGATGATGATGATGATGATGATGATGATGATGATGATGATAGTAACAGTAATATAATAATAATAATTATTATACCGGCTCAACAGCTTTACAATCTATATCATTACCCCCAGCAGACCTGCGTAACATTCTGAAACAATCTCAACTCCCTGGGAAGTACACAGTGCAAGCTGCTATTTTACAGGCTCTAAAACACTAACACACTGTCAAGATCTTTTGATGTCTTTGACTGAGTACCCTTTTACGCCTGGCTAAATTGAGGGAAATTCGCTTTAAAATGACTTTCCCAAGGACATACCATCGGGCCTGATGCTCGAACCCTCAAATCCGCAACTTCACGATGACGAGTCCGGTAGCCTAACCACTACACTATCGACGCCACGTACATAATACAATGCGTATAAACACAAATGTACTAGATCTAGTACAACTTCTCTCTCAGTGAACCGTGAGATGCACAAGGCAGAGAGCAGTCAACGCCACGCTTTTGTCTTCCCCTGGCGACCACTTTCGCTAGATTTGTCGCAACCAGACTCTGGTTGATTGTCTCATCTCATCCCTGATCACAGTTATATAACTGCCAGTTGGTCTACCTTTCCTTCTTTTTCCATTTTGGTAATATAAATACTGTACTGAGCCCACAATTTTAAAGTGTGTTTAAATTGCAGTTTCTTAATCTGTGGTATCGGCTGCTTGTGCTCAATAAATATTTTGTCGAAATTCAAATTCTAAATGTTGAGAGCAGCAAGAAAAAGTGAATGTAGGTATTATTGTCATATTAAAAGTATGAAAAAGTTAATCTCCCACTGTCACAGTACATGTTGCGTTATTCTTAAAATAGTTAATAGGTTTTGCATTCAGTGGGTAGCAGGAGTACTTGAATTAGTTTACTTTTAGTAAGAGTTTTACGGCACTTGCAACACAATAAGGTTATATAAGTGCCGAGGTGCTTGAATGCTGAGGATCTAACGCTCAGGGAAGCACATCATGGAAACGTTAAAGTTATCTGTGCCGTTTCCGGTTTGATAAGAACACAGTGAACGCTCTGACCAGCCAAACTTTCAGGAAAATGTTTATAGGTTCAACGTCCCTATCAACACTATTAGGTTATCTTAAAGGCCGAATTCGGAATTTAACATCCGTCTTCGACAGAGCGGAGCCAAATGGGTTAAGAGCGTTGAAATCTCCGCAATACTACCCACGTTCAAGAACTCTAGTTCTGGGATTCGAACCAGGACCATCTGCTCCTTAGTTGGTCGCTTTTAAGGACAAGCGGGCTAATCCAAATTTCTGACCTACACCAAAAGTGGGTATTGACCTACCTATAGGAGAAGTTTGGTTTCATTGGTGTGTATATTTGTTTGGTTACAGAGAAAACTCTCCTTGTCTATTAAAGAAACTGAACAAGGGGCAAAAATTTACCTTCGGGTTTCTCCAAACAGAATTTTGCGGGATGCCCCGCTTGTCCTTAAAGGCGACCAGTTCTAGCATGATACCAACTGAGACAACGGAGCGCCCCAAACTTTTGGAACTGACACAGAAAATCGTTCTGCAAACTTCCGACGAGCCGTGTACGTGTGCATGTGAATTAAACTTAATTTGTGTGTGTGTGTAGACTACCACCTTCTACTATCCCATCCCTCCCTCGACCCCTCCCCCCTC
>NW_004797466.1:116313-118555 GCF_000002075.1 Aplysia californica | reverse complement strand
GTGTGTGTGTGTGTGTGTGTGTGTGTGTGTGTGTGTGTGTATTCGCATGAGAACACGTATGGGTGTTTGTGTAACGATTGCTCCTACTTCAAGTAAGGGGGAAAAGGGTTGAGCTTTTTTTTACTACCAGCAGATTGATAACGTCTATTTACAGACTTCAACAATAACGGCAATTGTAAAGGCTTTTTTTTTCTTTAAAAGTTTCAAAGTTTATAGAATTCTGGGTGTTGAGTCTTTCTTTTACCACGCATACCGGCAGCTCAAATCTTATAATAACGAGAACGCATGACAAAGCTCATCTTTGCAGGGACAAAGAATGTGAGCTGTTAGATAAATTCTGTCACAGTTCTGACCTCCTCTCAACATATCTTGAAATCCCTGCTGGTTTTAACTTCCACAGATCTGCAGTACCGTCAGAACAGTAGATGTCCAACAAAGTGCTATCCGTTTTGTGCGATTTCTTCGAAATTGAAAAAAAAATCAAACTCATCTTCGGAAGGATAACGACATTATCTCAAGAGCTGACGCGTTAGCCCAGAACCGCGTTACGACAATGCAGAAGGCCAACTGCTTTTGTCGGTACGCTGTGGACAACGAAAAGAGACCTCCAAAAAGCATGACTAGAATCTTGTCGTTATATTAATTTGTGCAGTAGGTTTCTCTTAATTTCATTGTCCACACCTCACCGACGGTAAAGTTGGCCAATTGTTTTATGGTTGTGATGTACCCGGCAAAATGAGCAGTAGTGTCTGAAAAAGCTTGGCGCCCAGGGCGCGAGGGGGGGTTAACTGAAATTGTCTTCGAGGTCGAAACCAACCGGTTTGGTAGCAGGTGTGAAAGGATGCTTCTGCTACGTAAAGGAATGCAGCGCAGGTGGTGCTACAGGCATATAGTGATATTTTATACTAGATTCTATAACTCTATACTATAACTATAATATAAATCTCAGAGTTGTAAAAATAACTTCAACGATAACTCCTAGGACGTGACAGAAACGCCCTTCCCTCTTCGTTTTTATTTGACATGTAATGCAGAAGGTTTTTTGCTTTTCACGTAACCTTGCGTTTCATTCCTACTCCATAGTTAAAAGTCTTTGAAAATACCATTATATATTATATATGTTTCGTTTGTGTGTGTGTGTGTTAATGCGTGTGTGTGTGTGTGTGTGTGTGTGTGTGTGTGTGTGTGTGTGTGTGTGTGGTGTGTGTGTGTTTGAGAGTGATTTGGACCGCAAGGGAGGGGGGTGTAAGCAGGGGACAGGCAGCTCCAATGATAACTTTGAAAGTGAAACAAAACCCACAAAAAACCCAAAACAAAACAAACAACAACAACAACAAACAAACAAAAACAACACTACCCTCTAACTCCCATAACTCCCCTCCCAAAACCAAACAGAACAAACTGCGCATGGGATCGTTAGCTTTAGGCACTCCATTTTAATGAGTCAAAAATCGAGAAAGCCCCAAGGAGCCAGAGATTAGATTCCCTATTGACCGACCATTACCACAAACGCCGAGAGGTATAGGTGACTATTGCGCAGACAGCACACTTCAGGTATCGTATGAAAGCACCGGACTTCCTTCCGGTTTCACGGTTTAAGATTATTTGCTTACCTACTTAATAAATATCAGTGAGCCATGTGTCTGTCTTTTAAGGTATAAAACAACGTTGTTGCAAGTATTATCCTTTTTACCTTCTGTCTTCTAATGTGTCTGTGAAATTGCTTAATATAAAGAACAGTAGAGGTGTGGGTTTTCATTAATTGGTCGATCGATCGATCGATCGATTGATTGACTGATTGATTGATTGATTGATTGATTGATTGATTGATTGATTGATTGATTGATTGATTGATTGATTGATTGATTGATTGATTGAAGTCGTTTTTCACATTCCTTTAAGAAAAATATTAAAATTAATGGGGGAGAAAATACGAAATTGGACCAAGGTCAACCTTTTATATTTGAACAACACTTAATGCTACTTTATTGCAGTCTACGAACTGCAGATGAGAAAGAAGTTCCATACGCCAAGAGGCACTAGTTTCATTGACCTGTATGGGCTTTGAAAGATAACGGGGACATTGATACAGGAAGCCTTAAAGTTTATAAGTAATCTTCCTTCAAAGAATAATACGATACAGTATAGTTTGGTGTTCTTGTCTGAGACGTTTCCTTATTACGTCTCAGCCGTGAGCCATGCCAAAGAACAAAAAGTTTAAAGGACAGAAAACAACCCCCCC
>NW_004797466.1:113569-116171 GCF_000002075.1 Aplysia californica | reverse complement strand
ACAATAACACCAGCCTCTCCCCCCCCCCAAAAAAAAAACCAAGGAAAAAAAAATCCAGAGAAAATTGAAACCATAGATACCGTTGGACGTAGGATATCAGCTCACAGTATTAGATGTAATCTACACTCGAAAATTATTTCCTATGAAATGATTAAACTCCTCAAGTCTGGGATTCATAGGAGAGTAAACCATCTTGTAGTTGTAGTTACAGTATTTATTCTATTATGTCTCAGTCTTCTCCTCCATCTTCCAGGAATGTTTTTTTTTTTCATTTCCTCAGTGACATAGAGGGTAAAAGTGTAGTTCCAACTTCAAAATGACTAACCTTTTGTCTAGTACTAGTAAGACCTTAAAATTTCACAGGCATAAAGTCGAGTAAAAAATGGAACTAGCAAACACAACGACACAAAGAGCTCTCTACCTGCTTCAGTATGGCCCTGTGTATGACGTCAGACGGGACTTTCTTTAGACATTCCTTGACCTCCGCCGTGCCATTGCCGTAACAGTTCAAGGCCGCGGTGAAGAGTTTGAAGTAGAAGTTGGGGGTGCTTGGTTGTCTCGTCACTGCCCAGTCGGCGAAAGGAGAGCCACTCTGCTGGATCACACGTGTGAACAGACCTGGAAAAAAGAACACCACACTGTCTTTTTAGTTTTAGTTTTAGTAGAGTTTATACGGCACTCGCAACTGCATAAGGTTATATGAGCGCCAGAAGATTAGAGCTGTTACAAGAGAGTAACAAACATAAAATAGAAGAAGGGGAGAAAAGGACGATAGATGTTTGATAGGAAAGAAGAAGCAAACTACACCAGAGCACCCGCCAAAGATTGGAGGTGTAACGAGAAAGTAACATACAAAGAAAAGAAAGAGGAGAGATAAAGACAATAGATGTTTGATAGGAAAGAAGAAGTAAACCACACAAGAGCACCCACCAACCACCCACCCACACTGTCTAACAAACAACATAAAGGTAGTGTAATATTAGATGCATTTTTTCGCCCCCTCCTGCCCACCCAGCAGTAATGTGTAGCTGACTTCGAGTTGGGGAAGTAAAGGCGGCGTGAAAAGGAACTGGCCAACCTACCACAATATGCCTAAGGCCCTGGAAGTTTGTCTCACTGACAAGGCAATCCCCAATGTCCGGATCGGATGCGGGAACAACTTTACTTTTTAGTAGCTGTATTATGCGCCCATCAACGTTACATGTTAAACATGTAAAATCATTTAGGAGGCGGACTGCTACGGTCTGCTTGTCAGGACTAACCCAGGCTGAAAGGGACTTAAAGTCTGAGGAGACAGACATATTGGCGTACTACTTTATTTTTATAAATAAAAATCAATAAGATTCTCCACACATGAATTGAACTAATGTCGTATGAGCTGAGTGCGATGGCATCCGCTACACCACCGACGCCGGTCTCACAAACAAGAAGGGAGGCGCAGTGCAGTCTTTTTCCGTGTAAACCCCTTTCTCCCTCTCATCAACCAGAGACATGTCATAAAGGTTTATCTTTTTTTTTTTTCGTTTTCTTTTCTCCCCAACAAGAAGAGCGATGTACTAGTTTTCACTTTTATAAGTAAATTATTCAGACCCTTTCAATTCCTTTGATATTAAGAAGTTGGGTTTTTTTGTTTCACTTCTCCCTCCATCTTTAACGCCATCTACTCTTTCTTCTGGAACGTTTCATGTCCAAAAACATATTTTAATTTGAGCAAAGAAAGGAAACACAAACATAAAATGCCATCTACTATGACATCATGGTCAACAGAAAGATCGAAGAGAAAAGTAACTTATTCTTCAAAGACAACTACAACATAAACAACAAAAGCAGCAGTATCGCCTTTCCTACTCTTGGGAATAAGCATACGAATCAATGAAGTGGATTCTCATCCTTCTCCACCCCAGCAACAAAATTAACAACAAAAGGACAACAACAACAGCATCAACAAAAACAACAATAAAAACAACCTCCAATACCACCACCAGCATCATCAGCAGCAGCAGTATAATCATCAGCAGCAGCACCAGCACCACCACCATCCCCACCACAATAACAACAACAACAACAACAACAACAACAACAGCAACAACAACAACAGCAACAACAACAACAGCAACAACAACAACAACAACAACACCCGGCGATGGCATCTCTTCGAGGAGGATTCAGGGAGGTTGGACTTCCTCACCCGCTACCCAAGGGAGGCGGTGGCCCTGGTGAAGAGCACGCTCTTCGGGGCTCCAAACATTTCGAACGGATAGGCTACCACACACATACACAACAACAACAACAGCAACTTACCTCTAGCTATAGGCATGAGCATGAGGAGCCCCACGCTACAACCCCCCGCACTGTGTCCGTCTATAGTCACCCGGGTGGGGTCTCCCCCGAAGTAGTGGATATTCTCCTGCACCCATCTCAAGGCTTGTACCTGATCCAGTAGTCCGTAGTTACCGGGGAAGGCGTGGTCTCCAGTCTCTAGGAAACCTGTTTGATGATAATGTAGTACGGTGCGGGTTTAACGCCCATTTCAAGCACGTAACAGTTACTAATAAATTTAATATCCAGTGTCTGACAGGGAAAGGACGAAAAAAGAGGGGGG
>NW_004797466.1:111180-113469 GCF_000002075.1 Aplysia californica | reverse complement strand
AGAGAGAGAGAGAGAGAGAGACTAAAGAAAGAAAGAAAAAGAGGTGAGTGGGATAAGAAATGAAATGCAGAGAGCGTATGAATGCAGAAAAAAGAGACTTTATCTGTGTGAGAACTGAGTTAAAAGGAGAGAGAAAAAAAGGAATGAAGGAGGGTGGGGGCGGGGGTTAGTACAGAATTGAGTACATATGTCTTTTAATGAATACAAACAGAAAAAGAGAAAGAGACAGACAGAAACATAGAGACAGAGAGAGAGAAGGGCAGGGGATAAAAAAGCGAGAAAGAATAGAGATTGAAAGAAAATAGTGTAGCGTCCCTAGGTGGGCTCGAACCACCAACCTTTCGGTTAACAGCCGAACGCGCTAACCGATTGCGCCACAGAGACAACTACTGCACTGAAATAAAAACCAGAGCAATTTCTGAATCCTTTACACTCATTGAACAGGCTTGAAGTTTTTCTTTTTATAATATTTTTTTTCAAAGTATGTTTTGCTTGGACTTTGAATTTGGTCAAATTTTACCGATGCCAAGCTCCCTGGACACTGATTACAAGAATTGTGACGATAACAAACGATTATGTTAAAGGTAATAATTTTGATAATCATGATAATAGTAATAAAATGATGATGATGATGATGATGATGATGATGATGATGATGATGATGATGATGATGATGATGATGATGATGATGATGATGATGATATGTAACATTGATAATAATAATCTTTAAAAAAATAAAAATAAAAAACAAAACCACCCCCCCAAGAAAAAAACAACAACAACACACAAACAAACAAACAAAAAACCCCCCAGCCTAACCTTATGGGAACTGAACTCCTATCTTGTGCATGCGACTGTGAGGCGCCTAACTGCTACACCACAGATGCCGGTGTATTCCGCAAAACATACAACACGTGAGATAAGGCTCAAATATATGTTGCCAGATCTTATTTTAGAGAGTAAATAACGTGTTATTAATTGAAAGTTCAATTGGCGCCAAGACAAAACCAAAAAAAAAGATGTGTATGGATAAAATCCAGCAGGAAGGAAACAGAGATCTTCGAGGTTGATACCCTTCGCCTGCTGTGTTCATATCTACGGCAGATGTTACGAAAACGTCGTTCCCAGAGAGAATGTGAGGTCACCTGACCTACCTGGTATTTCTCATCTGGACAGAGCAAAGAATCGTTGGAGTTATTCTCGGATCGATTCTTCCTTGAGCTTAATTTTGAGTTTGAGTTCACTAAACTAAAGAAGAGAGCATCCACAGCTACCGAAAAAGTAAAGATAGAAAGACCGAATCAGTAGCGGGAAAGGAGAGAAAAATAGGACTAAACATATCGCCCTAGATACTGACGTTATGAAAATGTACGTTTTAGTTAATTCTAAGCTTAGTTGTGTTTTACTGTCTTGTTTGAAATACTCAACAGACATACTGTGAGGATAGCCTTGGTCTGATGCCTAAGTTGAATGTTCTTGGACTTGGGTTGTTTGGGTCAGTTTCCAAGACTCTCCGCTAACTTGGCTTTTTCTCATTGGGATGGACGTTTTATTTGTAGGTCCTGTCACTTTGATCACTTTACAATGTTGAAAGGGGCATTTAACCCACACCATACCACAGCTTTTAGTACTTATTGTTACTGTAGAAAATGCTTAGAAGATAATGGATGTTTTTGGGGGAAGGGGGGGGGGGTGGCACTTTGAATATTTGTTACTTTTTATTTTCAATTGTTTTTGCTTGCTTTAGCTCGGATGTTTTTGGGTATTATCATTATGATCGTCGTAGTCAAGAGAAAAGTGCCAAGAAATCGTATGCTAAATCTTACTTATTTTCTACCAGTACTGTATGCATGTTGCTTCGGCCCAGTCCTCAATGGTTTATTTTGTTGGGGTCGCAACTATTCTTTTCTAAGAACAAACTCGACCAAAAACAAAATCATTCACTCTGTCTTCGATTTTTGTCTCTTTCTATGTTTTTGGCACTCTTTTTCCAGTTTGAGTCTGAGTTGGCTTTGTTTGATTTTTAATATGTTTATGCCCCCATCGACACAATTTAGAAAATTCATTGTAAAGGATGCAGGATGCTTCGAGCCTGCCTGTTAGGGCAAACTTAGAGCTGAGGGGGGTACAACCAAGTAAAAGACCTTTGTTCGATTCCCTAGTTGAGATCATGTTTATCGAGTATCTCGGTCTTTCTGCTGGGAGGTCGCATCCCTTTCAGCCCGGATTAGCCGTAATAGGCAGTTTTGAAACCCGCCTCCTGAAAGACCTGTATAGTGTCTAGGGCGA
>NW_004797466.1:108350-110708 GCF_000002075.1 Aplysia californica | reverse complement strand
CCAACCTTCATCCACACCCCACCTTCCAACCTTTTTTTCTTTCTCCGAAACCCGGAGTCCTTTTTTCCTCTTTGCAAATCCTTACTACACACCTTTTTTCCCCCCGATTTCGAATAACCTATGACAATCACTGATGCCTGATCAAAGCTTTCGGAGAAAGCCAGGCAGAAGGGCGGAGTCTTCAGGACAACAAAGGGAGACAATTTCCTCATCACCCTCGTGACGTCTTCATCTATTCGTAAGAGCTACCATCCCCTTATTTCCCCCCTCTAAACGCGAGACCGCCCTACCACTCTGCTCTTCTATTTAACTTTGTGGTTCGCAATTTGGTATAATGAGTGGCCGCTTCTGCTGTGATTACCCTTCTACCGCTGCTACTACTGTTGGATAAAGGACGAGTAACCGACAGGGAAAAGAGCAGTCTGTGTGTAACTCGGGTCAGTTGGAGAGGTGGTCAAAAATGCAGGTGGGAATAGCCGGTACACTGACCATTCGGACATCTCTCTCACCCGGCCTGACGCTTCTTTTGACGGGAACAAAAGGGTCAGGTGGCGGAGATCGCTCGCGGCCAGCAGTTAGACTAAGACCTCGCGGCAAACCAGAGGACCGGATTGCTCTCCTGTGAGCTGGACACTGGCTGGACAGTGGGCAGTAGGCATTGATTGTCCGGACAGAAGAGAAACCGGTTAGAGCCAAAACGCTCTATTAGAAACAAACAAGACGAACGCAGTGGTGATGAAACGTTTTTCCTATGAGTACAGGAAGTTTCGTTGTTCAGAGCCCAAATGTCTTAGCTGCGACATGTTATTTGACAACTGGGTAGATGAAACGTTTTTACTTCCAGTACTCAGAGGGTCTTTGTCCCGGACCCCAATGGGTCATTGCCGCCTTTCCCCCCTTTGATGTAAGGAATCCTGTTTCTCAGGGACGACTGTTGACCCTACTCTGGCGTCGCTTCAGAGCGCGGGAAAAGCCGGGCGATATTACTTCAGCGACTTTGATGTCCTGTATAGAAGGTGGATGTGAGGGGAAAATCTTTCTCAACGGGTGTTATGGCTGCTAGCGAAAACAATTATTTTTTGGGGTGTTTACTGTGTTTACAGGCGTTTTTAGCTCGTTGTGGGGAGTTTCTGGTGGCCACAAATATCTGTCTTTCTTCATGTTGCCGAAATTGGTGTGACTGTGCCATTGAAACTTTCATGTCGTTATACATTCGTAGTTGTGATAAAAGCAGCGGTTGTCGCGTTTTCTCGTTATCCTTCTACGCACCAGATTTCTCTAATCTGGGTGTGACTTTTTTCCCTGCTTTTATTTTTGGCGAGTACTTATTTCCAGGTCTGGTCAATTGTTAGGCTTGTTTTTTTCCTTTCGCTCTCAAGATTTTAGCGCTGTTCCCAATCAGGGAAGGTATAGCATCGAATATCCTTGTGTTTCAGCTGAGAGATTATTTCTACTAGATGTCACGACTGTCCCTGACGGACTGGTTCGATGAAACCTGACTCCTAATTGCTCTAACTTATATTACAGACCAGTTTATGCAACATTAACACAGTTAATTTAAGTGTCATTTAACTTCAAATTTAAGACCGCTTTGTCATAATCAATCACGTTTCCCCAGACTTGGACTTAGTAAACACTTTTGCCTTTTGAAACAATGTAATGGTGTTACAATACCATCAACAACAACAGCAACCCCCCCCCCCAAAAAAAAAATATAAAAAAATCAAAGACACCATCACAACAAACAACAATTAAACTTCTACCAATATCATCAACGACAATGACACCACCAACAACAATCACTACGACAATCACAACAACACCAATAACTGCAATAGTATCACCACCACCCTCTCATAACAACAATCACAAAACCAGCAACTACAACGGCTACACTTATTACATCATCATCACTGTTACTATCACTAGCAGCAACCAGCAACAACAACAAAACAACAACAACAACTACAAAAATAACGACAATAAAATCAACTACAACAACAACAGCAGCAGTAGCAGCAGTCGCAGTAGCAGCAGTCGCAGCAGCAGCAGCAGCAACAACAACAACAACAACAACAACAAATCAATAGCAACAACAAAAGCAACAACAACAACAACAACAACAACAACAACAACAGCAACGTCAGTTCACTGGACTCTGCCAATCACTTCAGCAGGATTGTTTCCCTTGTAATTGCCTCCCGTTTGTGAGAAATGTCTCAAGGGACGTTACTGAGGGACTTGGCACAAAGGGGACATAACAACTTCCTAAACTTGTCTTCACTCATCCACACCTTCTCTCTCTCTCTCTCTCTCTCTCTCTCTCTCTCTCTCTCTCTCTCTCTCTCTCTCTCTTTC
>NW_004797466.1:103999-108250 GCF_000002075.1 Aplysia californica | reverse complement strand
CAGAGAGAGAGAGAGAGAGAGAGAGAGAGAGAGAGAGAGAGAGAGAGAGAATACAATCATTTAGCGTCTCTGCCACAAGAGAGGACTTAATTGTGGAAAAAAAGTAAAACAAAATGAAATCGATAAGTCAGTCACCAGAAATGCCGCCATGGGCGAATTTCTAATTTTTGTAATCAAATCGGTGTGGATACTTGAGCAAAAGTTTGGATTTTTCGTGATTTCATATCTTAATTAAAGTTTTAAAGCTAAAAGAACTGTATTTTGACATTGTTACATCGCATTTTCTGTGCATGTTTTTTTAACAATCCTTTTTTTTCTTTACACTTGGCATTCATATTTTAATGATAAACTCAAACCTCGCGGATTGTTGAGAGAACGCCATCGATGGTTTTCCCTCTCTTTCCCCTGACTTGCAATTAATTGCATATTGTATAATGTGATGAAACAAAACTAACAAAGCAAAATAATGTGCGTCGTTCTAGGGTATAAGTCCTATTAAACTCAATATAATCCGTTCCTTAGCCGGAACACTTGGTCCTCCGTTGGAACAATGGTGGGAGGAAAACATGTTCCCTCGGACGCCAGGAAGATAATATACATGTATTCAGACCTCACTTTTATCCAAACTTCCACGCCGCATATAGAAATCATTAAAGCAATTACAACAACAACAACAGCACAGACACCGGTTTGAATAAATGTTTTCCGCCAAAGAAAGAGAAATCGGATGTGACTGTTCACAGGTTCAATCCCGGAGAATCGCTTCTCCTTCGTGCCCAGCCTGAGCGTTTAAAGAAGAATAAAAACCTCCACTGAACACGCAGACGACCGCACTCGCTTGATAAGCGAAACTCGCGCGCTGATAATTACGAGGGGAGGTAACTCATGCTTATCTCGCGTTTTATCGCAGGAAACGTAACAGCTCCCTGTTTTAATGAGCAACAAGGGACGTAATCACGACGGAAATAGTCATAAGATGTGCTCTAAACTCGCGTTATGACAATCAATCATTTAACCCACCACTTTTCTATGAAAAAGAATGGATTCCGTCAAGAGATATCAATTCACAGAGCTCCGGCTCCTGGGCAGAACACTATGTGAGAACAAGATAATACTGTATTTTTGGCAAAGTTCAAATTGTGTCTACCAGCTGCGATGAAATGATGAGAGCCATCAGCTCAGTAGGGGGCTATTAACTACAAACAACGAAATTGAAATCGAATTCTAACTGAGGATGTTTATTATTCGAGGTTCTGTTGAGTTGTCTTCGTTGGTTTGGTTGTTTGTCCTGATTTTGCTTTAGACTATTATTCGCATATTTATGGAGAGTGGTACTTGTCAATGGGCACCGTCTAAGGAAGAACCTGTTTTGGCGAATTCAATGCTATCTTCTACAACCTCATTTTTCTAGTTTCTATGTAAATCACTTTAAAACCACTGAAACCCAGGCGCGTCAAGGGGAGCAAGCACAAAAAAATTGGAATTTTACAGAGCATGGGCATCATACGTTATTATGTCGGACCCAAAAAGACGATTTTTCAAGGACAATAGCAGCTGTGGCAAAAACTGACAAAAGTCGGAAATTGGAGTAAGTGCAAGACAGAGCTCAGTGCCCGAGTTGCAAATGGATTAAAACTATAGCTTCTTTGGAAAAATACTCAGTAGAGTCTGCCTACTGGTGTCACTCAGAATTAAACCTTCAACGTAATATCGGGAAGAGATTTTAATCGTTGATGGAACTGACGAACGCAGTGGAAGAATTGGTCGCTTTTAAGCTTTAAGCTCAAGGGGGGGGGGGGGGCTGTAAGGGTTGAGGGTGAAACCCCAGACGCTCTCTGGCAAGCCAACCTCAACCAAGTCAACTCCCCGTCCTTGTCGAGCAGCCTGGGGACCCCTGCTCTGTGCATAGGAGTAGGGGTTGCAGACGGAGCTCTGGCCAGGAGGTACCATAGCCCTGTGAGGTGCGAAGTGAGCAACGACCCTTCGGTTCGTAGAAGGGTTCATACACATCCACCATTGTGGTAGGTCTGTGGTCACAGCAGGCCAACCTGTTCATTCAGGAACTCACTGTCGACATCTTCTTCCCTCCCTCTCGTGGGAGCTCTCCAGACAGCGCATGGTACCCACAGACTGCCAGATGACTCATTGTGAGATGTCTCCGCGGACCCAGAAGGCCTTGTAGCTATAATAGGCTGCCTGGAAACAGATGACGTCCCTACAGATATCCTGGCAAATGCTCGCTAACCCATGACGTGACGATCCTCTGTCTGAGTAGATTTGGCCTCCCCTCTAGTTATTCTGCCCCATGAACGGAAAAATTAATAGCAGATATCCAGGAGACAGCAGGTGGTGGGGATTGGGCAAACGCAAGCTACGCTTGGTGATGCAGACGACTCACTGTGGAAGGAACGCGTTACCCCATACTCATTAGGACCTCTTACTGGACTGCTCAGATGATCACTTGACTTGTCATTGGTTGCACTTTGTGGCTCCCATCTCCCAGAACTAGAGTGTGCCTACAGCCCCTATGGTTGTCTACTGTCTAAGAAATCCCCGTGAAGGTTGATGGGAAAACAGGACAGTGAACATTGCACCTTTGTTCTCTTGTGGCAAGATGTTTGGGTACAAGCCAGTGTCAGGACAAGACTCCCACCTACCTGAGATCCTACAGGGATGCATACAAGCCTTCACAACCCCTAACCAATAAAACAACAAAAAGCTCAAGGGGGCTATCCCGAAAAATGCTGTTTTGAGAAAATCGAAGGTAACGTTTTTGCCCCTCGTTCAAATTCTTAAAAAAAAACAAGAAGAGTTTTCTCTATAACCAAACAAATATACACACCAATGAAACAAAACTTCTCCTACACGTAGGACAATGCTCACTTTTGGTGTAGGTCACGATTTCTGGAAGACCCCGAAATCTGGGCTAGCCCGCTTGTCTTTAAAAGCGACTAATTATGACTGTCACAAACCTGAAATTCGTTTGCAATTAACCCCAAAATTGTCAAACCGAAGAGTGGGCCCAGTCTTGTGTTATAGACGCTTTTAAAAGAGAAAATAGAAAAATAACTACAGCGGGAGAAATCCATCAGTCTAGTGTGGTTTGAACTTAAAAATTTATTTTCACCCGACCTAGCTGGAAATGTGGCTCTGTGCGTTATTCCATTGTGATAATTAAACGTGCAGCATGAACATCTTTTGAGTAATGTGGTACAGAATAAATAATTTGCTCTTTTCCTTGTCGGGAGCTGTGACATCGATGATAATGAGTTGGATTGACTTTCGATAGTTTGAGTTTGCCATCTGAGCTGGCATGATCCAATCCAAACCAGCTTCTATAGCGAAACCCTTTTTTTCTGATTGTGGATGAAGAGGTTGGAGAGGGGAGCGGGGAGGGGGGGGGTTATAAAACCCAGGATCGTCATCTTTTTACTGGGGTGTATACTTTACTCAACTCCACTTGGCTCTATCGGGCAGGAGGAAAGCAGCCTGTGTTCTTAATTATCGAAATTAATTGTGGTGTTTAGGGCGTAAAACATCTACATTGTATATTCAAACTTTTAATTTTCACAAAACATGTCCATCCTTTTAACATTTCTTCTTAGGCTGAAGTCGCGATCGGAGACCAATCTGTACACTTTTAAAACAAGCCTGTCTACGCTCTACTAGGAGTTATGGGCTTTGTTTCCACTTTTAAATTCATTCGTATAGGCCTAGTTCGGGCTTTTAAAAAGTTGCACTTTTTATTACATTGATAGCAGAGGGAGTTTCTTTTTTTAACTCTGAAGCGTAATTGTGCCCTGTTCATGTTTGACAACGGCTCGAATAATAATTACACGATTACACCATTCAAATGACACGATTAGTTGTTCGAGTATTATAATACTTTTTTTTCACCACCATAAAAGATCCGCGTATCTGTCGTTTTCGACTACAAAAAAAAAAAGACTAACCAACAGATGAAAGTGAACCTCTCACTACTCGTCCCGACATAAACATTTTACTTTCGCAAACGAAAGTCTCAACTCTGACACTTGGGCGAACGTTGTGTTGTAAATAACCGCTGTTTGCTTCTACTGTCGTAATCAGTGATGATAAATGTTGGGCTGGAGTTGGGCAAAGAGGACTTTATTACTAGGTGAATCATTACTTCCGGTTTTAGTCTCTCTTCTGTGTCAGAGTAATCTGCAGGGTTGACACATAATTACCTTACTCTTATCCATGATCGTCATATACATATATATATATATA
>NW_004797466.1:102615-103437 GCF_000002075.1 Aplysia californica | reverse complement strand
GTACTTGGATGTATTAATGTTCGTTCAGTCAACTGATTGGTGCACAGTTTCAAGTTGGAAAGTGAGGAGGCCCGATCACAGCGCCGTTGCATTTATTTGTGTTTCCATTTTAAAAAAAAATCATTTCTAACTTTGAGCTAGATAAGAAGCTTTATTATGGGGTGAAGCTGTTAAATAATCTTCGTTATAGTCAAGGTAACCATAAGCTGTCGACATAATATCCAGCTGGATGTAGCAACGCACCTTACGTCATTCCTAATTGCCCTTGGTTCTAAAAATTACAGGTTACACTCCTTTGCAATTTTTATAATAAAGTTACAATAGCCTGACAATGAAAACTATAAATGAATACGGTACTTTGTTTCCAAATCAAGTTAACTCCAATAAGAAAAAACAACAACAACGGAAAAACTATGACGATAACTTCACGTCAACTGCCTACTATCTATCTGAATAGAGGCTGCAGACCCGTCCGCCCGCCCCTCCCTCAATCCCCAACCCTTTCCCCCCAAATGTCCCTAAATGATAACATAATTTCATGTTCTACAAAGACTTACCCAGGGGGCCCAGCCGATAGTTGAAGGTGACCACTATGACGTCATGCGTGGCCAGTGCGGACCCGTCCACCATGGCACCCATGCCATTCTGGTAGCTGCCCCCGTGGACAAAGACGATGACCGCTAGACGAGTGCTGGATGGACGTTCTGACTTGACATGTCGCTGTCGGTGCCGGTGCTTGCTCTGTGGACACAGATATGCGTCCAGTGGTTAACGGCTGAAGTGACTTATCATTCCAGAGTTCCAGAGAAGAAAGAGAGAGAG
>NW_004797466.1:95882-102343 GCF_000002075.1 Aplysia californica | reverse complement strand
ATACACATACAAAACACACACACAAACACACACACACACACACACACACACACACACACACACACACACACAAACACACTCAAACTCGAGCGTGCAGTGTCAAGACATAAGGGTTATCAAAGAGACATTTAACATCTGCCTCTGACAAGATCAAACCAAGTTAAATTGAAAAGCCGAAAGGCCAAGTCAATTAATTGAAAGCTCCCCAAAACAGCTCAAACTTGAAGAACCCCGCCCCGCTCAAGCCCCTTTTAGGGATGCGATCAAAGGACACCCACACCATTACCCAACATGATAGCAACTGAGCTATCGGCACTCCACTTTAACGGTGTCACAACATTGACAACACCATTTACCAATTGAAAGTAAAAGATAAGATAATATAAGATAAGATAATACTTTATTATCCCAGAGGGAAATTTTCCTTGGCTGTACAGGACCGTAAAAACACATGCAGGTATACATAAAAAAATATATATTACTCTCATTAAAATTCAATATGGGAGGAGAAGTAAAGCTGACAAAATGTACATTTACCTCAAATGCATCATTCAACCACATGCAGGAATTTAAATACTAGACCTTTGGAGTTATATACAGATACATACTCTAAGAGCAACACACATCTATGCTCATTCTGACAAAAAGGACCTCATTAACAATAATTTAATTATTAATATAGCTGGGAATGTTTATAATAATTTCGCGTCAAAATCTCCTTCAGGAAATGAAAAGATGCAGGCACGTGCATAATCACTATTTTTTAATTTCTTTATTTTTTTCCACTTTCCTTATTTTGATTTTGCAGAAACTGAACTATACTTTTTAAAAGTTTTATTGGTTAATACGAGTACTGTTAGATGGCATATATTATTATAGGGCCTATAATGCTGCTTAATGCGATTTATAAGATAAATTGTTTGCTTACAAAGTAGTTAAAACCCATGCAACATACACATAAAATTATGCAATTATCATATTAATCAATTAAAAATTTAAAAAACATGTATTCAGGGATACAGGGATATAAGCAGCAACGGGTAATTTGAGAAAGAATAAATTACTATGTAAATAGTTGGTAAATAGACCAGATGAAAGTACGGTACACAACTCTAAGGGCAAAATACTTTTACATTATAAAACCTCTGTCTACTAAACAGAAGCATGTTTAATACATTGTACATGAAGTATTCTAACGTTTTGCAGAGACCTAGCAGACTTTATTTTATTCTCTCCCCCCCTCTCTCTCTCTCTCTCTCTCTCTCTCTCTCTCTCTCTCTCTCTCCCTCTCTCTCTCTCCCTTTCACTCTCAAGCAGCAGTTTTGCTTTAAAATATAGATGAACTGTAGACAGGACTGCGTAAAATAAAATTATTTGTCAGCTTTTTCTGGAGTATATGATTCAAGTAAGTGGCCTCCCTGAGGTTCTGAGATAACTAGTTTTAGACTTTCAGCCTGAAATAAAAGAAAGAGCTCTGGCCGTTTTCTTATGACGGCAAGTCGGTTCAAGGAAAATAAATGTGTTTGAAGCTGATATTAGTTGCCTCAAAGGTATGAATACCACTTGAGATGTAATATGGCGTAAGCCCCTTGATAGATTTTAAGACAGAGGACACGGATCATGTAAATAATGCATATTATGTCAATGGATAACCAAGACAGATCTTGCAGGATTTAGGTCTCATGGCTTTTACTTCTTTCTTTCTTTGTAAGTAGGGCAGCCTGGTTTTTGACAATTTTGACTTGGTTTTTTTAATGGTCTTTTGAAGTTCAGCAAGTAAAAAATACAGAAAATTAATCATCAGTACAAATGTGTTTTGTTACTGTTGTTTTTTGTTTGGGGTTGTTGTTGTTTTTTTGTTTTTGTTTTTGTTTTGTTTTTTGTTTTTTGAGGGGGACGAATTACAATTTGTTTTTGAAAGAAATTAACGAGAAGAATAAATAGAAAATAAAAAAATAGAACTTTTGCTTCTGCTTTCATTTGCGGGCTCTTACCCAATCTTTACAGAACACCTCACAAGATGGCCTTCTATGGTGCAAATCGGAAACAGAGCACGCAGTCTCAATGAGATAAAACAACAAACACTCAAACAAAGAATATTGCCTTCTCTCCTTACACCTCTTACACCTTTGCTCTCTTCATTGACCACAACAAGTCATTCTATAGAGCTAGAAACAAAAGAAGAGAGAAACATCAATATCATGCTCTTGATCTCTTCACACTGGGTTCAGATGCGTCTACAATCAAAGCTTTTCCCAAGGAAGTCTCCCGGAGAGAGAGAGAGAGAGAGAGAGAGAGAGAGAGAGAGAGAGAGAGAGAGAGACGCCATGTTTGCATTGTTGTTGTTCTATTGATTTCACTTCCGCTGAGTGCCGGAAATGTCCTTACAGTGAAACCGGAAGCTGTGATGGACGAGCGGAAGTGAGGTCACTACAAGCTTCCGCAATCACAAGATGGCACTGGCGAACAAGAGAAGAGTTCTTTTGATTGTTGCTAGTTTTCTGAGTTCCGCTGTTTGATTTTTATTATTGATGTGAATATAACTTGGTTGTTCTGACATGCCGGAAACATATCGAAGAAAGGAGATCTTTATTTATTCCTTTTTATTTCAGTTTTGACATCTTTTTCTCTTGAGATGTAAATGAGATATGAGACAAATGAACCTAGTCTTTCAAATGGGTGGGAAGACAAGCAGACAGGTAAAATAATGTATGACTCTGTGGATAGATAGATGGATAGATAGATAGATAGATAGATAGATAGATAGATAGATAGATAGATAGATAGATAGATAGATAGATAGATAGATAGATAGATAGATAGATAGATAGATAGATAGATAGAAGAGAGATTATCTTTTTTTGCTGAGGGAGGTACCTTGGGGGGGGGGGGTCAATTAACATGTAGTAACTGAAAAAAAGATCCCCAATCTTGTTGAGAGATACAGCAGTGTAAGTATTCCCTATTTACCTACATGTAAGAGGAGAGGCATATACACGTAGGTCTCCTCTCCATTTTGCAGGATCTGAATGAATTGAGACAACTATTCCCAATAGATTCCCAAATTGTATTGCTGTTAGTTTGATTTGCTTCCACTCGATTTGGTTAACATAGCTTTTTTGAGATGCCATAGTTTTGTTCCTTCACTCTTGAGCATCTCTTTACTAAAATGATATGTAAGTTATTTCCAAAGACCAAGGTGGTATTACACAGTTTCTAGGCAATTTTCCCGGTCACTTTAAGGGGAATCAAAACATTCTTGCTGATTCCTTTTCTAATGAGTGTTTCATGTCAGCGCATGTAGTTTGACTTACGTCTGTGGTGTAGCGATTAGCTCTAGGTGTTTTTCTGTCGCATGCAGAAGACCAGGGGTGTTTCATCCATAGAGCACGGTCATGCACTGCCTCCCAAAAATTTTAATGCGCACAACACCCACAAAGACACAATAAAAATAACCTTTACCATTCATCATTCAATCAGTTTTCCGTACAAGTTCCTCGCCAGAGCCTAATCGTTCATTACAACATCTGCAACAACTCTACAGCATCTACTATATCATATCAAGTTCTCGTGCTTCATCCAAGTAAAAAGTAGCATGTTCAGTGGTGGTTATCTGTCTCGGAAAATGCTATATGAGCCGACCCAAATAGTGATGACGTTTGACCGGGCTTCATAGTTCACCTATTATATTTGGCAACTGGGAAACACATGTGTCACTTTCCCCATAAAACTACGACAGCTTCAAAGTAGAAAGTTGGCAAGTACCTGCAAAAAGATAAATAGGTCCCCATGACGGAGCCCAATTTTTAAATTTATTCATTTCCTGAATTTAGAAAAATATATTTGACAAAAAGTTCCCGTCTTTCTTTGGCCACTGTGGTTATTCTACTGAGAAACGAAACAAATCTGCGAAGGTCTCCTTCACAACGGAAGTTCATTACCGCTCTTTAACGTTCGCCTAAGAAACACGATTCAAGAGACGGGGTGAGTAATTTTCGAGACTCACCTGTTGTAAGTTGAGATGTGATCCAGTGTATGCATTCAAAGAATTGTTTTTAATATAGGGCCCATAGAGAAAAGCTTTTTTTTTGTTACTGGGTCAAGATTTGTTAAAAAATGTTTTAGTTTGGTCGCTAGCCTGTAGAAGTGCCATGCAAAGTTTCGTGGGCATAGGTAAATTTGTCACTGAGCTAGAATTTGTTAACACTGTCAGAGGAAAGTGAACAAGTTATAGACACTGCCTCTGTGATTTTGAAGACGTCGGCAAGTTCCTTTTACAGTATAGCAGCCCTTTCGAGGATTATTATTTTCTTAGTGCTTTTTGTGATGGTGTAAGCCGAAACCCGTATTTTGTTATTGTGAAGGGCTAAACAGCAATACACAAAAGCAATGTAGATCAAGAGAGGAGTTAATCAAGGCAGACCTAATCTAAACCAATATAGATCTAGAAGCCAGGTGAGACAGTTAAAGGCTAGACAGCAATGTAGATGTAAAATGCCTCCGCGGTGTAGACCAGTAGGAGCAGTGACACCAAGGCGTCTACCCCGAGCAAAGCCGGGTACTCAGCTAGTAAATATTATTAAGGCGGCACAATCTCAATGTGCACCAGCCGAACAAAACCCTTAGGGGCAGTCTGAAAATATCACGATCTCTGACCAGTTCAAGATAGCCTACACAATTCAATCCCAGCATTATGATAGCTTTGGAGCAATCCACTGGAGTGCTCACAGTGATGTGCGATTGGTCCATTGTTTTGCTATTTATATCTCTAGCCCCACCTCTGTAACCCTGAACTTGAGCAAGGTCAACATGACGTAATTAGGTCACTGTGTTAGAAGTTGGAATGGAGTAGTGGTGAAAGTTTTATTACTTCAGTGCGTAATTCCAAATGAAGGATGAATGAAGTCGATTGCTAAAAAACTCAGTTCACTAAATAAAGTGACAAGAAGAGAGTGAAAGAATCAATCAGTTCCTCATCAATCTAAAGATATCAAATTAATACAAGTACAATCAACAAAAAGTGGACTGGTTTATAGTTAGCGTTAGAAAACATTCATTCTAGGCCTATTGTTTGTCCTGTCTGCTTTTCGGAACTGAGGACCCCAAGTAGTCCAAGACAAGTTTTACTGATCTTGTCCATGTGAAACAACTCATTCAAGTCACGAGTCATCAGGGGCGCACGTAAACGATACCGTTAAGTATCATAGTGTAGCTAGTCGTTGGTCATCGCATTGCAACATCTCAATATAACGAACGAGTGAGAAAGAACAGGCACATAATATTGTGTAAGGTCATAGAGTGTTTTTACGCTAACGCTATGCAGGCTTTTCGGTATTTTTTGCCTCCTCTACAAATCAGAATGGGAGCCAACAACTTCGGGAAAATAAATAAAATAGAATAAAATAACCGCAGCAAAAGCAACCCAACCGTAGTGCAATAATATTCTACAGTTAACTTATTAAAGCAGAACTACAAACATTTTAGATTTTAACTCATTGGAGGCGCATTTACTAGTAGCTCGACAATCATTGAAGACGCACATTTTGGCTACTTAAAAAAAAGATAATTATACATGTATATAACTTTTTTTTCTCGGAGATTTGTTTTCTTTATCTGAAACTTAGAAAGTTAACAGCATGCAAACTTTGAAATAACTCACTTTGTATTTTTGATAAGTGTATGATGCTTACAAATGTGCCACAACGGGACCTCTGATTTGCTAGTCGGGCATATAAATATTAGGTGTCTGTATGTTCTTAAAGAATTAACAGAAAGCAAAGAGAAAGCTTGGAACAGGCAAAGGCAGTGTAAAAGGTAACGGCACAGGCTAGGCTTACACCACAGCAGTATATCATTATGATTTGTGATGCGATGCAACTGATAACAAAGCTTCAGAAATGAACTTCAACCTCTATAATATATGAAAACGGTTTAAAATCTAAAAACAAAAATACAAAACCACAGGCTCCAAGAAAACACTTATTGTTTGAAGAAAAAAAAGATCTGAAATTTATGAGACGGTGTTAAATCCTTATGCCTGAAACCCGACTTCAATGCATATTGTAAGCGAAAATTCTAGACAGCCATAAAAGTGATAGAGTTGCAGAACTGTGTTCTCTTTTGTGATTTTTGACACTGACGCCTTGCCATAACTCAAGGGGAAGCTGCAAGTGTTAAAGAAAACGGAGACTATGGCAAACCAAGGGTATCATGTTACACAACAGAAACGCCGACAAAAGGAAACGGGGTGTTAGAGTTGAAGAGAGATGGGAAGATGAATAGCGTGACTTTTAAAGGAAAAAATGTGAACAAAGAGCCTTTGTCAGTCTATGGGGCGTGTGTTGAGTGCGTGCTGTGTGAATAGATAGGCCTACAGTAAGTGTGCATCATGTTATGTGTATTTTCGGATATGTGTGTGTGTGTGTGTGTGTGTGTGTGTGTGTGTGTGTGTGTGTGTGTGT
>NW_004797466.1:92560-94729 GCF_000002075.1 Aplysia californica | reverse complement strand
CCCCAAACCCCCAACCCCCTTTCCAGAAAAAAATTAATCAAAACAAGACAGAACAGCAAAAAAAGAAGGAAACAAAAGCAACAGTTAATTGTCAAGCACTCGTTGGGCGTTCAATACTAAAACTTCGCATTCACAGGTTCTCAAATACACTGTAATAGTAGTAGCTGTCCAGTTTTATTGTACATGCAGTAAATTGTTTCCCGCCACGCACAGGTTGAAGGTTTGCCGAGTATAGTCCCTTGGCTTACTGATGGAGAGCTTCAGTGGGATTCGTGTATCAGGAGCATCGGTGGTCTAGTGGTAGAATACTCGCCTGCCACGCGGGTGACCCGGGTTCGATTCCCGGCCGATGCAGGTATCTTTTTTTTTTTCCCCCATTTGTTATAAATTCGGCCTTTTTTATATGAATTCTCGTTCAGTAGCGATATTTTCTTTCCCTTCCCCTCTTCATCTTTTTCCATTTGAAAACCCATCATTTTCCAAGAGCAAATCCGTATGAGAAAACACTCCCAAAGAAAATCATGAATGATAAGTTCATCATTTTCCAGTCCCCTCCTCCCCTTACCACTTTCCTTTTTTACTGACATGGGGTTCTCACACCGACTTTCCAATAATTTTTTTTCTTATAGCGATTCTTCCAGTCATCTCCTCCACCTCCTCTCCCCTCACCTCGAAATAAACCACAACAATAATTGAAAAAAATAAATAAATAAAACACAAAATTGAAGAAGGACATCCCCCCCGAAAAAAAACCCACCTTGAAAAAAATCATTTAACGTTACGCTTTTTAAAGGACATTAGTCACGCTTTTCATCATTATTGCCGAAAATTTAAATACGTTTTTAAAAGGCCTGGTGAAATGGGGAGAAGAAATACAACTTTCTGGTTTTTAATTCGAAAAAAAAAAAAATACTGCATCGGCCGGGAATCGAACCCGGGTCACCCGCGTGGCAGGCGAGTATTCTACCACTAGACCACCGATGCTCCGAAGGAAGAGGAGCAAAATTGTGACACAATGCGCAGTTGCTTCCTAGTGTTGTGCCATAGATTTATTTCACTTTCGAAAAAGGACTTGCAAGAGCCAAGACGTTTGCCTTTCCTTCAATTACCTAAAAGCTGTTTTGTCAGTCAAAAACGTGCTCTTTCTTCATAAGCTATGCAATATATGACCTACTTTTAGAATGTGATGGTGGAAACTAGGTCACCAGCCACGTGTCGTGTGTAAGGAAGAAAACATCGAAACTAGATCTATTACTTAGCTTCACAAGCATATTTGATATGTCCTTCCTTGCCGTATTCAGTTTTCTCTTTCAACAGTTTTGTCAATTGCGGATATCAGTCTATCTTTTTTCGACCAGGTGGAGAGTCAATGAACAATGAGATATATAAGGGGCGATAAACAAGCTAAAATTATTGCTGAATATTTTATTGATTACGTCCCTTTGACCGCCATTTGTCCCAAGTAAAAACAAGGAGGTGACAGCTTATTAAGCTCCTTCAGTAAAACGCGATTCTCTTCTAATAATACTTATGTGAATGTGGCCATGAAACTATCCATTGCATTATTGTGTGTGTACTGGTTCTTGCTTTTGTTTTTGTTTTTGCTTTTTTGTGTGTTGTTTTTGTTTTTGTTAGTTGTTGTTGTTGTTTTTTTGTTTTTTTTTGGGGGGGGGGGGTCATCTGTTTGTTTCTTTCTTTTTAGAGTTGTTGTTTTACTGGGTTTTGATTTTTATTTTGTTTGTCCTGTATATTATCATTTTAGCATTTTTTTATTCGCTCTCTAAAAGCTTCATATTCCATTAAACTGTGGGCTCATCTTGTATCGTCCAAAATTGTTTGGCTTACCAGTCTGAATTAAAAAAATTCTGTTTTATTAATTATGATCTGTTTGATTCTCTCAAATCCGTTCTGGTTGTCCCTCCATCTATCACCCTCCCCCCTTCCCCGCACCAGATCCACTCTTTTCCAATTACCTATATCTTTCGCTACCAATTTTTCTTAGTCTCTACCTGTCTTTGTATGTATTTATCTGTCTGTATGTCTATTGGTGTGTCTATCTGTCTGTCTGTCTGTCTGTTTGTCTGTCTCTGCCTCTGTCTCTGTCTCTGTCTCTGTCTCTGTCTCTGTCTCTGTCTGTCTCTCTCTCTCTCTCTCTCTCTCTCTCTCTCT
>NW_004797466.1:89251-90414 GCF_000002075.1 Aplysia californica | reverse complement strand
GGGGGGGGCACGTAGACTGGCGTACAGTCAGATCAAATTTCATACGCAAACACCTCAAAAGCATGAGCACATAATGCCACTGGAAAATTTTTGTTCAAAAGATGGCTGGTTATATAAAAACAAAATAAGTTCATACTAAATAGATTTTTTTTAAACGTACGAAATGTAAGGAAATATACTTTGGAAAAGAAAGCTAAATTTAGAAAAGCTGTCTTATTCACCTTCGATATCGATCATCGATCCGCTGGTATCCATTTGATCATTCATACACTCCTTTCTGAACACCACCTCCTTATCAATAATTTATTATGTGAAAGTTGCTGTTGTTGTTGTTTCTGTTTTGTTTTTGTTGTTGTTGATGATGATGATGATGATGACGTTGTTGTTGTTGTTGTTGTTGATGGTGATGATGTTTTGTTGTTGGGTTTGTTTTGTTGTTGTCAGCTGTTTCTTTCTTTTTTTTTGGGGGGGGGGTATTTTTTAATTCTCATGAAAAAGACATTACTTGCACCAAAATTATTTTTTTTAAAGAAACAACAGAAAATAACCTAGTGTTAAGTTGTACCGTTCTCGATAATACAAATACATTGTATTATACATGTATCACAATTAACTTTTACAATAAACAAGACTATGTCGTTCGCAGTAATATTATTATAAGTGAAAAAAATATGAGGTCCCACCGAGATTTGAACTCGGATCGCTGGATTCAAAGTCCAGAGTGCTAACCATTACACCATGGGACCATCTGTTGAGCTGGTTACCAGTCTCCGTATGTTAGATAAAGTTACAGCTGGCCGAGCTCAGAATTCTCCTAACGTCAGACAGGAGAGTGAGAATGTAGGTCAACTGTCCAGGTGACAGAGCTCTCCAACGTCAGTAGACTCCAAATATAGACTTATCCTGGATGTGGCATTTATTGTACTCCTTCGAGCGATATTATGTGTACACCGTCCATCTATTTACGTAATTCTTCTCACTATCCACCCTCCCCTACCCCATATTCACCACTCTTTCCACAAACATAAGATTAAAAAAATAACCAGATTAAAGAATTAGCAAAAGAAAAAAAAAAAAAAAAAAAAACACTTTTACAACAGAATCCCCCAACCCCTTTCTTATTCTTATGGTGTCACGTTAGACTCTCAAACACATGCGCACAC
>NW_004797466.1:84495-86120 GCF_000002075.1 Aplysia californica | reverse complement strand
TCTCTCTCTCTCTCTCTCTCTCTCTCTCTCTCTCTCTCTCTCTTTTTCATACACACACAAACACACACACAAACACACACACACACACACACACAAAAGCAACCCAATTTAAATAAACGATCTTTCCCTGCTTTTACTGTATTTAAGATATTAAATATACTCTGAAGTGATAAACATGCAAAACGACAGAGTCCCTGAGTGTGGAAAAAAAAATAAATGAGGTCCCACCGAGATTTGAACTCGGATCGCTGGATTCAAAGTCCAGAGTGCTAACCATTACACCATGGGACCCGCTGTTCATTTTGTGAAAACCAATCATAGGGATCAGAGTAACAGTTGGAGAGCGAAGTTTAACTGATTATTGTGAATAGCTTAAAGACAGGATCAGCGTGGGAAAAGCAAACACTAGTAGATGAAAATCAATATGTATAACAAGCACATAAGATAAGTTTGTGAATAGCACAGAAGTAATGCCAAAACACTGATGGGGCCAAGGTAAGAATTTGCTGATAAGAACTCTTCACATAATATTTCTTTTTTTTTTAAAGAATATGATTAATTCCAATGAATTCTAAAGAATAACGTCTATGTTTAAAATAAGAATACAAATAAGAATTAGACTTTAGTAATAATCAGGCGCGGTTCGTCCATAGAGCACGGTCGTACAGTGCCGCCCAAAATGTTTTAATGCTCTATGACGTACAACACCCACAATAATAAAAATAAAAGACGCCAAAAACGAACACTAGCCAAATATTATATCAAAACAAGGCCCTCAATTCTATTCTATAGCGCCGTAAAACATCCACTATGCCATGCCTAAGTTCACGCACCGTATCTAAACATAACAGGATAGTCAACAGTGGAAATATGACCCATAAATCACTCTTTGGGATAACCCAAGCGATGACGACACTTGTAGAGAGTTTGGCGGTACATTAATATTAATAAGACGGCACATCTCAAATGTGCTCCTGCCGAATAGCGCCGAAACATAACCCACAGTAGGCAATCTAAAAATAAACGCCATAGACTCTGCATTTTTCCATACCAAAATTATTTGGACCCCGGAGCAATCCAGCGGGGTGCTCAAGTGAATTGTGATTGGTTCATTGTCTTGTCGCTATTTTAAGTGACTCTGTGACCGTGAACCTGAGAGAGGTGAACGTGACATACTTAAGTCGCCGTCCTATGAGTTGTGCTTTTGAATAGTTTTGTAGTGGAGTGGTGAAAGGTATTACTTGAGTGTTCAGTTCTAATTAATCTAATGCAGGATGAATGAAATTGACGTTTTGCTAACAAACAGATTTAGTCCTAGAAGTCAAAGCCACAAGTAAAAAGAATGGAAATAAAAGCACAAGGTCTTCCTTCACCAACCCAAAGATACTAATTATTATACACCATCCCATTTAGTATTTACTCTGGCCTTGATCATCTTCAGCCTCAGATAGCTTAATTGTGCACGCCCACGTTTTAGACCCACGAGCCGCCCCTGCTAATAATAATAGTGAGAGTGAGACTAAGACAAAGACTAAGACTAAAACTAAGATTAAGACTAAAACTAAGACTGAGTCTTAGACCAAGAATAAGAATAATGATAACGAAAGCTGTCATCAACACCCCCC
>NW_004797466.1:82504-84346 GCF_000002075.1 Aplysia californica | reverse complement strand
TCCCCACCAGAAAGGAAAAAAAACACCTAAACCTTTTCCATTGCATGCGTACCAGTTACGCTAAAGGTGAACGTAATTTCGTTTTGTTGATGTTCAAAGGCTTTTTAAAAAGCTTTAATTTCATTTAAAATAAAAATCTTTATAATAACATCTTGGATGCCAGAATGCTAACGATTACAGCATGGAGGCTGATGGTTTGGTCCAACCTAGTTCTGACAGAGATATCTGCTGTATGAGACAAAAATATTCATTCTTTTAATAATAAGGAAAGGGAATAAAGAGAAAGAAAAAGAGGAATGAAAGAAAGGGAAAGAAAACGGTACAAAGACAACGTTTGGCGATTTAAACCAGGAATTCTGAAATTACGACCCAAAGAGAGGGTTTGAATTATGTTCTCACTCTAACATGTCAGTTCTCGAAGCAGGAAATACAGTCGAACCTGCCATGACGGCCACCTGTATAATACGCCACCTGTACAAACGACCACTTTTCATTCCCCCTTCGCGTTTTTTCTTTCGCTGCGTTTTTCTTTATAATTTAACTGAGTAAAACGGTCACCTGTCCAACACGGCCGCGGCCACCTATCTTATCAACCCAAAGTCAAAGTTACCTGCCTCAAACAGCCAGACGTGGTCACTCATCGCCCGATGCTTTGTCATAAATTTTGAATTGGCTCCTGACGCCGTGGATAGGCCGTCATAATTCATTCACCGGTCATTATTGTTAGTCCGTTCAATGAATGTTTACCCAAGTTGACCAATGGGTAAATACAGTTTCAACTGCGGGTGGAGGAAAGAGTGTGATTCGTCATAACCTATAAACCCCGCCCACAACTCATGCACAAATGATATGTGAGGTGACTGGTCACTGTTCTGTTTATCTAATCTGTAACAAAGTAACAATGGATGTTGACGTGAACTTGCGACAAAAGCGTCGCTCGTTCTCCGAGTGGTGGCGACCCGTGTGTCTTTTGAATTAGCCTTACGACAGTCCTTAAGCCTGAGATAAACCCTGGTTTAGACATCTGAAGAGAATGGTTTGCTTTCTTCATTTTGATCAGTCCTGCCTAAGACGGCCACCTCTACCCTTCCAGCCTTCTCTTATAAAAGCTATACCTTGTGCAGCTGCGAGCGCCGTAAAACATTTCTTTTGTATTTAAAGGTCCCTTGGTGGCCCTAAAATCGTTAAGAGCAGACTTCGACCACCACCTGGGCAAAGTTCAAAATTAATTCTGACCAAAACTGAAAACACTCAAGTCAGTATTAAAACACAGACTACCATTGAAATGAAAAATGCTCTCTGACTGACAGAGCCATACTACAAAGTACGAAAAACATCTCCATGACCGAAAGTTGCACTGCAGGTTGGAGAACTAACAGTCAACTACCCTTGAGATCTAGCAGGAGAACAAAATGAAATAAACTAGAAATCCTACACCCCCCACCCCCGCCCCGCCCATCCCTTTTCCTCCATCTCTCATTCCTCCCTCGGAATTGTGGTCAAGGTAATTGTCCGTGTTCCATTCAGAAAATTGCCCAATTTCTTCCGACAAAAAAAAAAAGTAGAAAGCACCTCCTCCCCCAAAAATGTAAGGTCCCACCGAGATTTGAACTCGGATCGCTGGATTCAGAGTCCAGAGTGCTAAAGGGGGGGCTCTCGTGGCCTAGAGGTTAAGGTGTTGGCCTCTCATTCAAAGGTCCCGGGTTCGATTCCGGGTAGCGACCAAAAAATTTTCTTCTCTAAAATTGTCTCCTTTCACACCCTTTCCTGATCTCTAACAATGTTCTGTTGTCTGCTTTCATTTCCACTTTCTGCCCCCACCCCCACACCTTCTTTGCCCCC
>NW_004797466.1:79752-81281 GCF_000002075.1 Aplysia californica | reverse complement strand
CCTTTCCCTCGAAAGTGCTGTCAAGGTAATTTTTTCTTGCATAATTCGAAAAATTGCACAATTTTTTCTAACAAAAAAAAATTAAAGCAGTTTTCAATTATTTTTAACCTCTTTGTTATCAACCCACACACAATTACCCCCCTTATAGTTATTTTTTACTCTAAGGGTTGCAAATGTATTTGTCCACTAAAGAATAAAGATCAATGAAACAATATCGAGAACCACATGGTAAAATCCAATCAAACAAACAAACAAACAAACAAGCAGAAACAAACAGAGAAACGAACATAAACAAATAAAACAACGAAAAAAAACAACCCTAACTAGAAACACCACCGAAAAAAGAGCAAACAACAAAACAAAAACAAAAACAAAAAAAGAACCCATAAGATAAACCTTTTCTGGAACCAAAAAAAAATGTAAGGTCCCACCGAGATTTGAACTCGGATCGCTGGATTCAGAGTCCAGAGTGCTAACCATTACACCATGGGACCTCCTTAATTCTATCTATCTATCTATCTATTGTGAAGGGAACAGCAGAATAAAGAGAAACACAGGCTTAGTTTCAAAATCAGATATGTTACAAAAATGCTTTCAATCAAATAAATAACAACAACTACAGCAAGGACAGCAACAACAAGAAAAAATGATTATAGAAAAGCATGTAAAATTATCTCCGACAAAAAAACCCCAGGTCCCACCGAGATTTGAACTCGGATCGCTGGATTCAGAGTCCAGAGTGCTAACCATTACACCATGGGACCTTATTACTACTATCTATCTATCTATCTATCTATCTATCTATCTATCTATCTATCTATCTATCTATCTATCTATCTATCTATCTATCTATCTATCTATTACGCAATGTCGCCAGTCATGTAAAAAAATAATGAAAACAATAATAGGCTTTGTTTTAAATCATAAATTAGTGAAATTTAATAATAATGATAATGATAACAACAATAATTACAGCAATAACAACAACAAGAGCAAGAAGAAGAAAAAACAACAGTAACAACAACAGCAACAGAAGCATCAGACGCAACCTTCCAAAAAAAAAATTCAGGTCCCACCGAGATTTGAACTCGGATCGCTGGATTCAGAGTCCAGAGTGCTAACCATTACACCATGGGACCTCCATGTTCTACAGGCCCCCGTATCTGATGCCTATCTCTCAGAACATCTCACTCTGTGCCTGTGTCTACGGCATTGCCCAAGGTTACCTTTGTTGCAAGCACTCACCAGTTTGCGCGTGAGACTGGCTTACTCACCTGGTGAGGTAGGATTGTGAGTAAAGGGGGTAGGGTGTACAGGTAACTTGTAGCTCTAGCATCAACATAAACGCACCTGGGAATCAGAGTGAGTGTTTCCTCGCTCTCTTTTTCTTACAGCACATTAATGTTTTTCTTTTACTTTTTCTTTCTCTCTTTCACTTTCGTTTTCCTTCTTTCACTTTCTCTTTCTCTTTCTCTCTCTCTCTCTCTCTCTCTCTCTCTCTCTCTCTCTCTCTCTCTCTCTCTCTCTCA